>NW_015971551.1:326731-403904 GCF_000182565.1 Spizellomyces punctatus DAOM BR117
CGTGCTAGCCAAGGTGGCACCGACGGTTGTCCTTTATCCAAAAAGCATAGAGCCCATCATTTTATAAAATTCCAATACCCAACCAAAACCTCATGTAAAAAAATTATCAAAATACAAAAAAATAATAAACCCTCCACACCACACTCACAAAAAAAGAAACACATGTAGCACCTCTTATCCTCCACCCCTCCTCCGCTCTTGCAAACGTCCATTCATACCCCTGGACACTGGCGCCCACCGCGGTGAAAGCTGCCCAGATCGATTCGATCCCCGGTACGCAGTGGACTCATTGGAATATGTACTTGTGCTCTCCCCATAATACCGGCCTGAACTCGACACCCGCTGCCGGTCTTCGTACGTATCCCGTTCGGTGCGATCGTCTTCTCGTGTGTATGCGTCCCGAAGACTTCGTCGTTCCCTCAACATTTCCCTCCCAGAGTCTCTAGCAGGCTCTCTGGCCACCTCCCACCCCCGCTCCTCCTCACCCTCCCGCACCCTCAAATGATGCAAAGAAGCCACCGCTTTTGCTAACCTCTCATTCTCATTCTCCAAAGCCAATTTCGCATCTTTAAGCCGTATCACCTCCTCCTCCAATTCCCTCATACGTGGGTCATCCTGTTCAAGGTCCAACAAATTCTCCCAGCTGCCTACCGCGCTACGTGATAAAATCGGTTCCGTGTCACCACAGAGTTCTGCGAAAAAATGCTGTTGGCTTTCGGATAGGGCTTGTTTCCAGTTACGTGCTAGTATCCTATATCATTCGATCCAGTCAGTGATGGTTTGGCACAAACTCCTTTGTGTTTATACACGTACCGCATTCGAATGAGACTCCTCACGACATCCACACATCTCTTCAACTTGATAACAGGTTTGTCGGACCCGACGCCAGAGGGTTCAAGCCCCACTCCTGCCAATGTCGCTCTGTGACTTTGTACAGTTAAAGAGAGATACAATTTCTGGTACTTGAGGTCTGCTCGCCAGGTCGACAGCCTGTCAACCAGTGCGCGGAGGTAGAGAACCTCGGATATGAGCTGACGGCACTGTTCCTTAATACTACAAAAAAAGCACCCCCACAGATTCGGTGAGTACGATATAAACACTCGTAACAAACACAATACAAAAAGGGGAAGCTTACCGAGACATGTCCACCTTGGCCACTTTGTCATCATTCTCCCCGAGAACAGCCATCACATCATGCCCAGACCCAGATACATCCCCAATGGTGTTCTTCAACGTCTCTCGTAACACAACCATCATCTCCCGACTACTCTGCCTGATCTTTTTCAATTCCTTTTGCAACAAGCCCACCTCATCTCGTAAGCCTTCATCTCCCGCATCGCTTGGCGACTGGGTTTTCGCATCAGAAGGATGCCGACGGTCGACTAGACGCCCTCGCTCCTTTTCGAGCCGCAACACTTGAATTTCAGCACTACGCCGTGCGTCTTCCAAATGCTGAACACGTCCATCAAGCCGTCTGATTCGGTCATCCTTCTCAAGTGAAACCTCTTCCAAATGTCGTATTTGAGTTTCACCTTGCAAGATTTTTTCTTCCAGTCGTTCCTTGACACGACGGAAATCATCCACAATGCGATCTCGCTCTCTTTCCAAAGCGTCCACAAGTCCTTCAAGTGCCTTGCGCTCAGCAGTGTGCATCTCTTCTTGTGCACTAGCTGCCTCTTGATGCTCGAAAAACTGATTGTTCAGCTTATCTTCCAGTAGTTTGACATCACTTCGAGCCATTTCCGCATCCTTTGTAGCGGCATCCAATAAATCCACAAGCTCATCAAATTCTTCTCGCATACGAGCCTGAGCTGCTCGAGCTTTATCTTGTGCATGCATAGCATCCCGCTGCGTTCGGGTGATCAACTCACGTAATGCGGTATTCGCTTCCAGTTCATGTGTCCACACTCTTCGAAGCTCGTCCAACTGTCGCTGGAGCACCTTTTCATTTCCGTTCTGCCGTTGCGTAGACGTTGATTCTTGCGTCATGGATTGGAGAGCATCCTTCAAGACTTGTGTTTGCATGGCATGGTCCTTGAGCAATGCGTGTGAGTTCTCCAATTGCCGCTGGTACTGCTCGGCTGCTGCTGCCTTTTCGTACAAATCGGCATACTCGCCAGGCGTAAGGTGATAATTCCCTTCATGGTCAGAGACAGGACGTCCTAATCCACCTTTTGCTGTCGTGTCAATTAATGCCCCCACGGAACTGAGTTCCTTTCCAAGAATGACATGCTGATCCTCGACATCATGCAGCTTTGTAATCAAAATATTTAGATCGTCCAAAATCCGCTTTGGCAGGCGCTCATAGCCGCCCACTGTCGTGCTGCGCAATAGATCCAAAAATCCATCTTTCCTAGCTACCAGTGCAGCAACCGCCGACTGATAGTCTCCGACAACACCAACCACGTGAGAGACTAGGCTTCGCATGTCCGCGATAGAGCTTGTGGCCACGTTCCCGGATGGTGTACGCTTCGCAGGACGCCTAACACGGCCCCCACGAGCCGCTAACCCATCCTCTTCGTCGTCAGCCTCATATGTATCAGTAGTGTGCCCATCGCGGTTACTCCGCAAATAAAGAGCCTTTTCCTCTGCCAATCGGGCGTCAAAATCTGCCGCCATGTGTCGAATCTGAGCAGACTTGGCTTCCACCATCTCGCGCAGACCATCAACTTCTTTCTTGAGCTCGTCCCGTGCTATTGCGGCGTCTTCCAATTGCAATACCCTACTTTGAAGGGCAGTGATTTCCTCTTCCAGTTTGACCACGAGTGCCCGCTTGTCGTCTAGCTCTTCCAGTACCAAATTGTTCCTTCGTAATTCAATCTCGTTTTCTCGTAGTACTTCATCCGCTTCTCCAAGAGCTCTCTCCAAGCTCTGGACGTCAGCTTCTAAGGTACTCGTTCTGACATGTAGCTCATCAATCATCCGCGTTTTTTCCCGTACTTCACTTCTCATTAGGTCTCTCTCCTCAGTCAGCATCGTTACACGATGTCGCAATTGGTCGACGGTTGCTGCTGTCACGGGCGGCTGAGATAAATCTTTGGAGTGCAGTGTGTCATGGCTCACAGGCGACGTTGCACTGGTATCTGACATCTGGCTCTCGGACACTCTTTGCAAATCACGTTTGAGCACCTCCAAGGCGCGTTCCTTGCCCTCCAACTTGAGTTTCACATCGGCCAGCTCCATGGCCAAGGCACTCGACCGGTCCTGCTCTTCCCGCAGCTTCTCCAGCGCATCGGGGAGGCTCGAGTCTAGGCTGTGGGCCTGAGTAGCCTCATATAGCTCTTTGCTGACGCGCTGAACTTCTTGTCGCGCATTCTCCAACTCGGTAACGAGTCGAGCAGCCTCATCCCGGCTTTGTTGAACCAGCGCATTATGGCTCTTCTCCATGACCTCCTTCTCGCGTTCAAGTGCATCAACAGTCGCCCGTAATTGTCGTGACTCTTCTTCGCGTGAGGCAGACAACTCGATGGCCTCATCGAGCTGTCCTCGCAGCTCTGTTTCCACCCCCTCCAATTTCTTAACCCGCTGCTCCAGCTTGGTCTTTGCTTGCGAGACCGCATCATGTTCGGCGCGTATCTGGTGCAGCCGTTGCTCTACTTCCCCAGCTGATGCGAGAGACAAGCTTTGCATCTCGACCATGTCTCGCATCTTCCGAGCCAAATCGTTGATGCGCACCAAGAGACGCGTTCGGCTTGCAGTCAGCTCGTCTAGAGAGCCTTCTGGCGTCGACTCCCAATCAACTGGTGATTGCTCACCTCCACCCACAGCCCCAACGACCCCCTTCATCACATTAACGATATCTTGTAGCTTCAGTTTCTCCTCTTCATCCCGCTCAGCGAAGCTCTTGATCATAGCGGATTTCTCCTCTTCATGCGCATTCTTCTGTTCACCCATTCTAGTTCGTATTTCCTCAAAACTAGTCTGCAAATCCTCCAAGGCCTTCTGAAGTTCCTGTACAAGGGCCCTCTCTTCCTCTAGCAGGCGACCATTTTGCTCCGTACTCTTCGTCAGAAGCTCGATTTCAGCTTCCAATACAGTATTACGGTGCGCAAATTCATCTTTGGTCGTCTGCAAGTCAATTAGCACTTTGCCTCGTTCATCGAGCCTGCTTTCGTAGTCCTCTTCTAGCATTGAGATTGTTTCTTCCATTTCGACCAGCTGCCCTTGAAGGGTCTGTACGATGGCAGTACTTCGATCGCGCTCTTCCATAAGTGAATGCCGCTCCTCTTCCAGAGCAGTCACTTGCGCCTGCAGTTCCTGTGTTCGTGCTTCCAGCACATCCCGCTCAGATGCCAACGTTTCGCGCTCTTGGGTGATTCTCAAAACTTGGGCGCCTACATCCTCTAATGATGACTGCGCGACAGCATGCCGCTGCTCAGCTTCTTTTTGTGCGGCGGATAATACCCCACGTTCCTGCTCCATTTGCGCTTCCAGCTCAGGTATCATTTGTTCAAGGGCAGCAACCTTCTCAAGCGCATCTTCCCGTTCCTTCCGGATAATCTCTGAGACAGTTTCAAGTTCTTGCCGCGCGGCAACTTGCTCGTTTGATGCGGTTTCCAGATCTGTCAACTTTTGTGATATCTCAGCAACAGAAAGCTGCTCTCGCTCCAATTCCTCTTGTAGATAGGCGATATGCGTTTCCCTTGCATTAAGGGATTGTAGCAAGCGCTCATTCTCTTCGCTTATTTCTCCTACTCTGGCATTGACCTCTTCGATTCTTTGTTTCCACACCGAACGCTCTTTCTCTTCCTCATCCTTCCTCTGCCGGAAAGTATCCACGGTCTCCTTCAAAGAATCTAATTCTCTAATCAAAGCAGCCCGTTCCTCTTCACGAATATCAACTTCCTCGCGCAATGCTCCCTTTTCCTCTTCCAGTGTCATCACACGGGCTTCTAACTCTGTCATTTTGACAACGCCCTCCTCCATGGCGGTATGAACTCGTTTTCTTTCTACTTCCACAAGCTCAATCTGAGCCTGCAGCTCGTCACATTCTGCTGCCATCCGCTCGCGCTCCTGCAGCGCTGCGTCGCGTTCTTGGTGCAGACGCTCGATTTCTTCTGTCCTTCCATCAAACTTCTCCATTATTCTAGCTATTCGATCGTGCAGGCCATCCCGTTCGGCGACAAGTTCGTTGACTTCCGCTAGCCTGCGGTCTCTCTCTTCAGTAACTATATCGAGCTCCTTTTTCAGTTCCTTCGCCTTGTCCCCGCCTTCAGATACTAAATGATTATACCGCTCGTTCGCCTCAGCAAGTTGGGCTCGCAACACCCTATCGGCTTCTGCCATAGCCATCTGGAGCATCTCTTTTTCCTCGTTCAACATATCTAACGCCGCTTCAGCATCCGCTAGACCGGCACTCAGCTCCGTAACCTGTCGTGCAGCATTGTCTTTCTCCGTGGCGAACTCACGAAGTTTGAGAACCAAGGCTTCTTTCTGAGCTGTTAGCGTTGCAATCTCTCTTTCGCGCGCAATTTTTTCTGGTTGCATGCCTTCAAGTAACTGTTCGAGTTCAGCTCTTGCAGCTACGACGGAAGCTAGTTGTTCCTGCGCTTCCATCAACTCTTTGATGGATTGGTCCCGCTGATCAAGTACCCCTTCAATTTCAAGGCTTCTTTCGCGGGTAATGGACGCAATAAGTTCCTCTCGTGCCTGAAGCTCCGCCTCCAACAAGCGCACACGGTCCTCCGTTGATTCTCTTTTCTGAATCTCCTCCGCAAGTTGTTGTTGCAATGAATGGACTTCAACAGTCAACTCTTCCGCAGAAGCAGCCAATTGCTCTTCTTTCGCCGCATGCTCCTGAAGCTTCTGGTTCAAGGATTTGATGTCGTTGTCTTTTGCGGTAGATTCACTGGCTGAGCGGATTCGAAGATCTTCCAACTGTGCAGAGACTTCCTGGAGCTGTCTGGCCTTTTCGGCCAATTCGGCAGTAGCGTCATTCCGAACCACATCGAGCTGCGATTGTAAATCAGAGATCAAAGCTTGCCGCTCGTTCAACTCATCCATCATCATCGACTGCGATCGGTGCAACTCCTCCTTATGGGTCGCGTCCACGCTAGATAATTCTTCAACCTTCCGTTCCAAGGCATCCTTTTCCAACACCGCGTCGGCCTTTTCTTTGGTCAGCTGAGTAATCTGCTTTTTCAGATCCGCCACTTGATCAGTTAAATCTCGCATGGTTTCCACGAGTGTGTTGGTATCTTCTGCTGCTCTCAACTCCCGTTCCTTGATGTTTTCCTTCATCAGGTCCATTTCAGTAAGGAGCTGCTCACGTTCCGTGCGTAAATATTCTACGTCTGATTCCAACTGTTGGAGTTTACTTTCAGCCTCAGCATTGGCCGAGAGCAATGTGGGGTACTCGTTCCGCACACGTTTCACCTCCTCCTCCAACTCACGTACTCGTATTGTCATCGCTTCCTTTTCTCGTGTCGCAGCAGCGCTGCGCCCGCTCATATCCTCTAGCAGCTTCCGCATGTTTCCTACGACCGTGACGTGTTGCCGTCGTATTGCTTCATTGTCTTGAGCCAGTGTCTGAACTTGCATCTGTAGCTCGCCCTGTGTGCTACTCAGCTCTTCCATTTGCGATGCGTGGGCGTCACGGTCTGCCATCAATGTCGCATTTTCGTCGCGTAATGTAGTGACCTCTGCCTTGCATTGCTCGTACTCTTCAGTGATGGCCTGCAGCTCCTCCTTCAGCTTTTGCACCTGAGAAGTCAATTCGTCTCGTTCTAAAACCAGATCAGCATCGGGCACTGTGGAGGGCCCACTAGACGCCGCTGTGGCAGCTTTGCTTGCTAACAGCTCGTTCTCCGTAGCAAGGTCGCCATGCGCTTTCTCTAACACAGCCAGCTGCTGCCTGATTTCCGTAATTTCGGACGCTTGCTCCTTGGTAGTTTCTTTGGCATTTGCAAGCTGATTGCGCAAGTCTTCGATCACTCCCGTTTGTTCTTCGGACGACGTGGCTGCTCCCTGCCCAGCCACCGCCTGCATCCGTTCCAGCTCGCCCCGTACTTCCTCCAACTCTGTTGCTTGCTGCTGAATAGTATTTTGTGCACTATCCAGTTGACTTCTTGTCATCTCTAGATCGGCATTCAACTGGGCGCTGTCATGATCTACAGATCCGGGTACTTCTGCCGATTGCAGCTGAGAAAGCTCCAACTCCAATTGCTTTATCTTACTCTCGCCCGCAAGCTTCTCCTTTCTAAATATCTCCGCATCCTCCCGCATCTGCTGTATCATCTCCAGTGCTTCATCTGAATGTTGTTGTTGCTCCGTGCGCCCTTGTCGCAGATTTTCGTTTTCCTCCTTCAGCGCTTCCAGCTGCTGTGCCAGTGTGTCCGTTTCATCCAATCTGGTTCGCAGTTGCTGAAGCTCCCGACTAAGCTCGGTACGCTCAGCTTCTGCTTCTGTTGCAGCACTGCGAGCTTCTTCGAGGTGCGCTGTCAGTTCCGCAATCCGCCCGTCCATATCCGCTGCGACTTCCGCTTTCTCCTGTGGAACACCATGCACCTCGAATTGTTTCATCTTCTCCTTGAGCTCCCGATTCTCGTTGGAAAGCTCCCGCATGCGTCTCGCCAAATGTTGATTGTCTGAAGCAAGCTCCCTTACTCGCTGTATCAGGTCTGGCTCGGCGGGTGGAGGTGGTGTAGCTATTCTTTGTACATTGGGAGGAAATGTGGGCACAGGCGAGCCAGATCTGGGTGGATCCGTTCGGTTTCGCAGACCTGTGAGGGTTCCCAGTGGCGACGCTGACCTGTTCCAAGACCGCATGAGCATCTTTCTCTCACTTAGAGCCATCCAGAAGAAATCTAACACATTCTACCACTCCACTTTCACATCCTAGACATACCTCTCATCAGCTGCGATACTGCTCGTGGATAACATACTTCCTGTTCGCGGCCGGCCGCCAGCATCCGCATGTAAATTCTCCACTGAGCTTTCCGGAGACACAACTCTCGAGTCGGGTGGCGACCCAGCCGTTTCGCTCGGCGTAGCACTCGTGGACCGTGGGAGGCCAGCAGCTCGTTGCTTCTGGTATTTTGCCAGCTTCTTTTTTGCTGCCGCGAGCTTTTGCTCGCGCATCGATGACGTGTACATGGTGAAAAGTAGACGGGGTGCAATAGCACCCACTTCTTACGTGGTATGCTCCACCTGCCTTAGGAACTAGATTGTAAAGACAGGCAAGCGACAAGATTGCGTTCCAAAACCGGAAATGGCCAACCTGTGCTCATGACATGCTTGAAGGACCGCGATATGCTCACGTGACTTGTGATCAGGGGAACCCCAGCCCTTGAGGATCAAAATGGGAGCATATCAAGGATTTATTTACGGAAATTTGGCATAACACCTCATATGTAGAGTATGCTTGTCGGGCATATCAGCGCACCCTAATAGTATCCCCTCTTTGCGCAAAATTCTCTAAGCGCCTTTGTTTGGATGTTCATTTTCTCCACAGCAAACCATCCATCAAAACGGTCTCTCTTCACCGTTGTCTTGCCAGTTGCGTCAATTCGCATGTTTACGTGCACAAAGCTGCCTACAGATCTCTCGTCTTCCATCGTAGCCAGCAGGCATTGCATAGCACCTCCCCCATCTCCCCGCTCCGCCATCTCGGTGTGTCCATGGTCTTACACTCGCCACAGACCCCGTCTTCAACAACAACTTGCCGTGTTCGCTGGGAGGAAGGCGTTGCTAAAGGCAGCTCCTCAAAATGTTTTCCAGTCGGTCTCCAAAGCTTGCCCTTACTGTGGTAGTGATAGTGTCCAGATGAAACGAAATTCGTCAGTTCCGCAGCAATGCTCTTGATTGTGGCCCGGATGCTATTACGATGTAGACATTCCTGCATCCAGTGCGTCGTGTGACTTACAGCACCCTGTGTGGCGAGGAGTCTGGCTGAAATCTCGGAAATGGCGTCGTGAAGGTTTATGGAGTGTCGTCGGGGAAGCTCTATGATGGGGAGGTTGTCAGGATGATGGGTTCTATGATTATCTGGCGTTGCACTTGAACCCTACTGAATATGTGAACATCGAAATACAACGCCATACACTCTGAAATAAACGTTCCTTACCGGTTGTACGCTGGGGGATGTCGGCAGGCCTTCGCTATCTCGTATACTTCTCTGAGAGATGGGTTCACGTACCTAGATATCATTACGTAAGCAGGGACAACGAGAGGTAACAAGGCTCTTGTCAAGTCACACAACACTACCAGAGGTGACAACGGAGACGGCGTAGACCCAACCCGGATAGTCGTAAATTGCCGGCTTGAGCTCGCTTCCCTCCTCTGCTCCAGTTTAATAGGTGTGCTATCGTCTCCGAGTAGAGGTACCGGGGTGGCAGCGATCGGCGTCCGCGATACAGGTGTTTCAGCGCCTCTTAAATCTATCCGAAAGACAAGTGGATTTGTCTTTGTCCTCTCTATCAACTCCTTCACATTAGAGCCTTCAAAAGGACTGTCATCGAGGAAGAAGGTCAATTTCTCTGCGTGTCTGTCCAATCGATTCCATTCTGCGATTCGGAGGACGATCTGTGCCCAGTTGTCTTGATAGGCACTGACGGGGAGGAGGATAGGTTCTGGAATGTCGTCACGCCGTATGCTTATTAGTTCCATTATTTGACGAGCAAAGTCTACGGAGGAAAGTAAAATGGCATCCAAAGCATGTCGTTGTTTGGGGCTGCGCTTGTGTGCTTTTGATGAGTCATCGCGCTCAGGGTTTCATTGGAATTTACAATATCCAATGCAAGATATCATTGCATTCATGCGTCGCAGACATGCGCAGACATCAAAAGAGACGAGCAAGCGTCCACAGACATTGCAGCAACAGGCTGGCGAAATATCTAATCCATCGGACGTCATTGCAGCTGATTAAAGGGCTGTCTATAGGAAATCTCCGATCCCTTCCAAATAACCTTTTGTTTTCGCGGGTAACTCTTTATCCCAGTAACCAGGAATACAAAAAACCTCCGAAAATATCAGGAATGTTAGGCTTCATGCTTACACACAAAATCTTTCTCTATGGTGAAATATCCAAAATGATAGATAATTGCACCCCTGTATAAACAAGACAACAAAAAGCATGTCATACAAAAAAGGACCCCACTGTATTTGCAACTAACCAACGACAACATATGGCCACGCCGACCTTATCACCTGCCGAACGACTCGCAGCTTTGGAACGAGCTATCCGACGTCGCTCTGATGCGTCGGATGCGTCCATCATCAGCGGGACCGATGATGAGGATGATGTCGAGACGGCAAGACGAAAAAGCACTGCGGGGAGGCTGGTGTGGGGTGAAGGCGGTGAAGGGACATGGATGCCTTATGGAACTGAAGAGGAGGCAGGGACAATTTTGCCGGGGTCCGGGAGGAGGATTGGAGGTGTCAAAAAGGTGGAAAAGGATGATACAGAGGCCGATGGTGAGGAGTACAAAGAGAATAGTGGAGTAGACGAGGTTGAAGGGGCTGATGAAAATACTGACATGATCCCCGCATCCGAGGCAGATTCAATGCACCATCCCGAAATATCAGGAGCACCTATACACAGAGTTGGATCAGATCTTCCCCTTTCACCATCACCACCACTTGTAGAATCCACCTCAAACATCACATCGGAGGCATCTCTGTCATCCGCCATCCCTCTCCCACGAAGCGATACCCGAGCCGTGAGCTGGGCCGATGCCAACAAAGATCGAATCATTGTGGGCGAGATCCCTGCATTCGCTATGCGCCCATTGCACGAACCCACCGAAGGATTGACATCTTTATCATCGTCTTCATCTTCCTTGAGTGGATTTACAGGGGATATTGCGTCAGATGCTAGACGCGGTAAGCTTGCATTTTGTCGTCGTCGATGATTTTGAACTGTAGGATTTGATGCGCTGTTGGAATTTCAGTGCATTCCGCTCTTCAGGCTATGGAAGCAGTGGACAGATTTCTCTTGGGTTTAGACCGACCTTCAATGGGATTAGATAGTCAGACCACCGATGCTGTGTCGACCGAGGAGGCAGAGACAGCGGCAAGTCCTGCCAGTGGACCCGTCCTGCGGCCAACCTCTGCATCCGTTCGATTAAGCGATTCAGCATACTTGCAAAGCCATCGAACCCAATCAACCCCCATAACTCACGACGAACCCCTAAAGCCATACAACCGTGTCCAATCTGCTCCCGCTTCCCGGTCCAGAGGCACGTCTTTATGGCGAGGGAGTCGAACGTCGATATCAGCAAGCGGATCCCGTCCCAGTTGGTCCGCCTCGGCGGATTTTCGCAGACCTTCCGTTCAATTTTCTCTTTCATCTTTTCCACATACCGATTCGGATCCTGCTGAAGTTCGGAGGGATGCCAGTGCACAGGCCTTGAGGAACTCTCGGACCAGTATTACCGAGCCCAAACCACGGACAAGGGAGCGATCTTCCATGTCGGCCCGTATGGAAGATCTAGAAGTCGCCAAAGCCCGGTCCATTGCAGAAGCGATCACCCGAGCTGCTGCACAATGGGATCCATCTCAACGCCAAAGCAACAGCTCCTTGTACAGTTCTACTCGACCCAGCCGACCTGCTTCGGCACTGACGCTTGAAAAGAGAGCTGCATCGGCTGCATCGTGTGCGGCTGCTGCTACTGGTGGGAGGAGAAGCCGACCAGCCAGTGGGCGAATTGGTACTTCAGTACAAAATCTGGACACTAAGCCAAGTGAACCGCACCAAACCGGATTCCGTCTACCTAAAACCCCAAAAGAGCTCTGGTCTCTCGTTCGCGAAACCTACTGTCCGCGAATTTTTGATGCATTATCGGCTCGTGTTCCCCAGCCAATTCCGTACACCCTAACACTTCGCCATGGATTTCAGTTCAAGTATAGCCTTCGACATAGGCAAGCTCTAATCTGGGTGTGCCCGCATCTCAAAGTCCCTATCCACCACGCAGACGGAAAGCTTGAGTCTGAGATGGACGGCGAAGAGGAAAGCCAGTCCCCAAAGGACAATGTCGATGATTCCGAATTCGATCTAAGAGCGCTTCCAGGACAATCAAAGTACCATTCGTACACCTTTGCTGCGGTCGACCGAACCGGCACTATTTCCTTATGGGATGTGGCGAGAAACACGGACACCAATCGTCCTAGGGGAGTCGTCAAATTGATGACTGAAATTACGGAGTTTGTCTTTATAAAGAAGTTTGCCGTATATGCTGCGTGTTCGCAGGATAAGAATATCAAGGTGCGTAGTATCTAGTACCTTCTTAACGTTGTTCATGTATCGGTTAACTGATGCAACGACCGTATCTACTCAGTTCTTTAACTCGCGATTTGAAATGACAAATCTACACCATACAATGGAGCCAATTCTATTGTAAGTATTCTACCAAGTCAAGATTCCTGGGCATGTCCATCTCATTAACTCGGCGTTACCAAAGCATACGCTATAATTCCCTCAACCATGGTCTCGTTACTGCTGGATCACATTCAATTTGTGTGAGTACGTTAGACAAGCTACTGCCTCGGTGCGAGATACTAAACTGCGACAACAGGTTTGGACAATGGAGGCTACAAAACATCGGTGCGTATAAAATCCGCATATGACGAGTTTCCTAGACTGACCAGGCATCCGACACTCTCTAGCAACATTATCCGCGTCGTACCAACTGTAAAACATACGTTCCACACGCACCTTCCTCGCGACGAATGGATCTCTAATCTTTACCTTGACGAGAAGAATCTCCGTATCTATGCCGTGGTCGATACGAAGATTTTGGTAGAGGGCAAGATGGCTTTCCATGCACTGCGTACTCGCTAGATACTGACCATGGATGGCGTAGGTATTTCACCAGACCCACGGCACTCATATCGACACCCTTCGCAACATCTCAACCCGCCACGTAAGCGCCCTTATCCACCACGACTTTTATCAATACACCTTGATTGCATGCACTGATGGGAGCAGTACGTTGGTCACTTCATACACGTCCCCCGCTGTAAGCTATTGACTGATCAGCTCCTTGACCAGTTCAAGTCAGAAATATGAACAACGCGATTGTGCATGAATTTACCGGGCATACGAAGCCTGTTACGTCCCTCGCGCTCTACCCGCAGGGACCAATGATTATTTCCTGCGCGATGGATTATACAGTGCGGGTGTACAGTTTAAAAACATTTAAAGAGATTTATTGGTATGCGCTTTGGTTTTTCCTTTTGTTTATCGAGATCATGTGAGGATAGAATATGTAATTTCTTGATACTTCTTATTGTTTGCTAGCTTGCATTTAAGAGAACGACCGCTGAGTCTGACGGTCATAGATGATGATCAGTTGCTGATACGGACGAGAGAGACCATCGATGTCTGGAGTCTAAACCACATCAATTCCGGATTCTCGAGTCTAAAGTAAATCGTGTTATCTCCTTTCACATGCCCGCCAATTTACAGTGCTCATCCGACGTTTCAGCTCTCATGTTAAAACCCTGCTTCGAGTCAAATCTCCGGGCATCCAGCCACGGATTCTCGTCCGGACCGAAGACGGCATTGTTCGTCTCTTGTCCCCCGTCAACGGGAAAGCTATCACTACCGCCCTGCCGCTTCTCGAAACGGATTATCTGCATGATTTAGCGTATTGTTCCAAGATTGGTTTGTTGCTGTGCTTTTGCGCTGAAGGACAGTTGTGATCAGAGGCTTATTTTATGCGCCGTACTTGGCTCATTGGACCGTCAACAGATCGAATGTTTTTTATGCTCGAAAATGGCGAAATATGGGTCATGGCCACTAATTTCAATCCGTGCGTTGTGGTCGATATATGGAAACTAGGCGAAGCAGGTGCCGTTTCTTTTGTATATGTAATTAGACCATTATTACCCTGCCATCTCACTTTCGTTCATCTGCCACTCAGTCCGCGAAGACTGCAGCCACATTGCAATATTTGACGGTCGCTTCAGTCCCGCGGATGAAGTTCCCCCTGGGTATGATTCTGTGAAGGGGTATGCATTTTTATTGGGTGCGACCCGTAATGGGCAGGTGCTTGTATATGGGAGAAGAGGGGGTGTGAGGGATCGGTATCAGGTTGGTTTTCCTTTGTCTTTTGTTGCTAGTCTTTGACTATGTATTTGGGTGACATATGAAAAATGGCAGCTTCATAACGCAGAAATCACTCAAATGCTATGCGACCAAAAGCAACAGCTTCTCTTCACATGTGGAGCAGGTAATTACCCCGTAATTTCGAATTTTCCGTTTACCCAATATCATTAAGCCCTGGTTCTGTCAGACGAAACGATCAAAATAACAAAGGTCTCACCAACGTCTCCAGAGATCTTGCACCCTATTCTGTCCATCCGAACCCACTTTATTCCTCGGGTGATATCGGTTCTCGGTTCAACAATATGTGCTGCCGCCGAGGAGGGGAGTCTATGGATGTATGAATTTTCTGTTGAGAAAAGAGGTACGTCTTTCTTTTTTTTAAAGTATTTACTGCATGGGATTTTGATAAAGTCGGACCTTGTTTCGCGGAGGGTAGAATGGCGAATGCATCCTACCCACAACCGAAGCGATGATCACACAGACAATGTTACAGCCATCTGTCCGATCCCAAAACTGGACCTTTTCGTTAGTGCCAGCAAAGATGGAACACTGCGGGTGTGGGATACTGGCAATACCCTCGTAAGGTATCTTGTAAAAGCCCGAGCAGATATGCAGGACATGATGGAACTGAAACAAGTCAATAGGGAACTTCAGTTCCAAGAATCTATCGATAGTCTATCCATCGCCAATGCGCATGGTGACATTCTCTTTGGCATTCAAAACCGTGTGGATATTATCAAGTACCAATCCTGTAGGCTCAACCATTCCGATATTGCTTGTCCTTTCTCTGAAAATGTGACACCTTGTTTTTGCATTTATTAAAGATCTACCGCCCGGCTATGTACAAACCGTTCAAAAGATGGAGCATAAAGAATACGTACCAGAGCAACCTGTTCCGTTTGATGACGCAAGGATAGAGTGGAAAAACCTTTTATGCCGAGGCCAAAGAAAACTGTATGTGCGTCAGTTTCCTCGCGATATCCCGGCTAACCCCCTGTCCTCCATCACAGCGTGCTCAACACCCAAGACCCGTGGTCCCTCTTTCATGACATAAACCTCGTCGGTCCCGAAAAGCCCTTCGAAGGCCCTGAACCTCCACACTCGAAAGGCGAACGAGACATGTACAAAGATCTCCTCGAAAGACTGGATCTCATTGCTTTACAGCGACGACAGATTGTCGAGATGGCTAAACAGAGGTTGGAAGCGGAGCAAGCAGAGGGTGTGAGAGAGGACGAGATACTCCATCAGGAGTTTTTGCGGTATATGCGGAACAAACCCTTTTGGGGACTCTCCCGTGGAGGAAGTATGGGGGAGTTACGACCAACAAGTCCGACTGAGGGGCCGGGGAGGTTATTGGATATTCCTGTGCCTATATCTCGAGAGGCGGGCGTTGGGGGAATGGTTGGCGGCGAGGTGATAGAGGCAGGCGGGGCAGTGGTGATGGTAGGGAAGGGCGAAGTTTCAGAAGGTGGGTTCGTACATCCCAAGACATCCTCCGCCCATAGCGTTACTTATTGATATGCTTTTTCACAGCGATAACCCTTCCATCCCCTTTATCCAATGAGGACACCCCGCCTCCGTTACCAAGTAAAAAGTCTTCCAAAAAGCGCTTTCAAAAACGTCTCATCTTTGCTCCAGACGGCCAGCTCCCAAACTCCCTCCTTCACAAGGAAGTCCTCGATTGGAAATCCACTCACTCGACATTTTCTCTTCCAGCTGCCGTGATACCCCGCGCAGGGAAGCCAAAGACATCTACTCCGCAGTCAACAGATGATACAAAGAAAAAGCGGAGCGAGGAATACAAAAAGCGGTTAAAGGAGATGTTGGACGCGTTGCCGAGGGAGGAGGAGGTTACAGGTGGACCGGAAGGTGGGGAAGAGGTTGTGGTAGAGGAAGCGGAAGAGGAGGAAGTGGAAGAAGCAGAGCGGGCTGCGAGGTTGCGATTACCTCCTCAGAGAATGCGGTTCGGGACCTTGGAACCGCGGGTGAAGGAAATGGTGGAGGTGAAGTTACCCATCGTGGTCGAAAAGCTATTGGCGTATGACTGGGTGCCTGTCGATCAGGTAGAATACTCCAAAATTGTTATCGAAATTTATTCATGGCAGTCGCCTAATGTCTCGTTCCAAAAAGCTATTTTACCCGCCACAGGACCCAACAAACCCCCCTCCTCCGACCTCCCGCAAACTTGTAAGTCAACCACGTTCCTCCTCTTGCTAGCTCTTATCTAATCTCCTCTACAGAAAATAGATGCAGATTCGCATACACTTCTCCCTCTCGTCCTCGACATCTTTCGTACAACAACCTCCTCGCAGACTCGGATGGAAATTGTGGAATATATCAATTGGATGTATGAAGAACATGGTATTAAGGACGCGACAGGCATTGTAAAGGCGTTTTGTAGAGTACTTGGTACTGCTGAGGCAGATGGAGAGCAGGATGTACCGGTACGTCTTGTCTTGCTTATTTGGAGTAAATTAGGGTGATGAAGGGCCCATTTGCTAATGTCATGTCTTGGGCAGATGCGCTGTGCGCTCATTGAATCCCTAGCCCGTTACGGCCCAAACCACGTTGACGTTGTCCCTAGTCTCCTCATGCAGCTCGCTTCCCGTCACGAAACAGTTCGGTATGATCTTGCTCTTTTTATACGTTCACGTCACTTCTGTTAACCTCAGTGCATTGGGTGACATGACGGATCTGTCATGAACAGTAATCGCGCGATACAGTTTTTGAAGGCGTTGGGCGTACATACACCTGATAATCCGTTTCTGGTTCACGCTGTCGAAGAGATTTTGAGCGAGGTGAGGGCGTGGGTGCAAGAGCAGGTTTGTTTTGTTTTTTTGCATGTGCATTTGCTTACGGTCTCTTTTGGGCGCAAAGGTCGTGGCGACTACTAAGGTAACGCCGCAACCTGCTCATCCGGGTCCGACGACAGCTTGGGACACCACGAGCGTCACACAATCACAAGCACAACAAGAGACCTCACGTCCCCTGTCTGCAACATATCAGGATCCTCGGATACCTTTAACAAATTTTATTCGCAAAAACTTGAAAAAGTACCTCCTTCGCTCCACATCCAATAAAGAGGTTGCGCAGAAACTAAAGAAGCTTAACATACATGGTGTGGAGGACCGGACCCTGGAGGAGAGGGGCGATGACGAGCGGCCGGGAAGTTCCAAGAGCAGACCAGGGACAGCGGGATCTAGGACGCATAGTAGACCTGATAGTGGAGGGATGGGCTCGCGGCCCGGGAGTGGGAAAGGTGCACGGCCTGGCAGTGGCGCTAATGCGCGGCCTGGGAGTGGGTTAGGTGCACGGCCCGGCAGCGGGGTTAATGCGCGACCTGGTAGTGGAGTTACTGCACGGCCCGGGAGCGGGGTTGATGCCCGATCTGAAACCGTGATGAAGCCAGGACTGGGAAGGGAAACTTCTGGGGTATCTATTGGAGCAGGAAAGCAACCGGATACCGAGAAAGCGGCGGAAGTGAGGCAGTCTATCCCTGGACGAGGGAAAAAGCGCGTGGCGTTCGGTACTCCGCTGTCGTCAGCGGGGGCATTCAAGTCGCCCAGTGCACAAGCCGATAAAGGCTTGTTACAGCAAGATGGAAGAAGGATCTCAATAGAGATCCCTACTGCGCCCGACGCGGGGATACTAAAACATGATGGGATGAGGCATTCAGTGGACATACCGGAATTGGAATGGATGGAGATGGTTACCTATCGGCCGTCTGTACCTCTGGGAGAGGGTGATATGGGATCAAATGAAGAGGTGAGCAGCATCGCGTCGTTCGAAGAGAGTTTACGCTCACATTCAACAAACTTGTCTGGTAGACTCCCTTTTACCAGGCCTTTGAAATCGATCGTCCACCATCTTCTCGAAATCCCGTCACAATTCTTCAAAACCCTTGCGGTCAGGATTTTATCAATGCCCTCAATTTCTACATCCTTTCCCGGGAACGGGCGGCAGCGAAAGCCGAACAAGAACGGCTTGAAAAGCTTCGACAAGAATCGGAAGCAGCGGCGCGGATGGCTGCAGAAGCCGATAAGAAGCAGAAATTCATGGAATACATGGCCAAAAAGGAGCGGGAGCGGTTAGAGAGATTGGAGGCACGGAAGAAACGATTAGACGAGGCTAGGAGAAGGGAGGAAGCTAAGGCGCGCTTGCCCGCTTTGGTGCAGGGAAAGCTGAGTGCGATGAGAACACAAGGGATTGGATTAACTCATAAGAGTGAATGTCATCCGTCCAGGGAAACGCTGGATTACGAGTATCGTACGTACAGGATATCAAATCGGCATTGACAACTTTATATATTGCAATTACTAACACCGGTACCTTTTACCAATCCAGGTAAATTCCCACCCATCGCCGACGGGCATACTCACGGCCCGCACCACACAGGGATCTCAATGCATATACAAAAGTACAATCGGTCAATGCCGATGGAACGCGTGGAGATTGTCCCATTCGATCCTTTCCTTCAACGAGAGACCACACCACTCAAACGTAATTCCCCGAGGACATTTTCTGCCGCCCGGCCGCCCACGTCCATTCCACTTGGTTCAACCCTCGTCCCATCCCAACTCGTTCCGCAATGGCAAGAATTCAATATTGAGAACTCTGAGGCTGTTATCGAGAGGGAATTAAGGGACTTTTTCCCAGATGGTGATCTAAAATACATTCGCGCGGGGCTGAAGAGTGCTGAAGCGGCAAGTGGCGGAATGGTGCACGACGGTGGGGCGGACACCAAGTTTAGAACGCAGAGAAAGTACTTTATCCCAGCGCTATCGATGGCGCTTGAGACCGTAGCCGCGGGGCAGACCTACGGGCTGGCCGATTGATGTTTGGATCGTGTAAGATGATGGGCTGTAAGCCCTTTGTAGATAGACTATCCTTTATGTAATATTTGTTCAGTGACGCTGGTCACTTTGACTCTCGCCCTCCTCAGTCTGCAATGCAGTCAACCTGTCGAAGAGGCTTTGGTGAAACCTCCCCCGATACAAGGGACTCACGGTACTCAAGAGGGCATCCATACTTTCAAACCCCGCATTAGCAAATTCTAAAACCTTTGATAAAGTCGTTCTGGCCGTCTCATTGGCTTCATTGGCCAAATGTGCCGAAACGATCTAGAGATGCTTACAACGCGTTAGAGACTTTTTGCACTCGTGTACGCGCTCAACCTCTCACCGTGAAACCGCAATCTGACAAGCTGATGACAAGCCAGACACCTTCCAGAATGCACAATTGAAGACGTGGTCTCTGAGCGCTCGATGCCGCATCGTGCCTCTCTATGAGCGAGATGGATCCAGGACAGACTTTATCGTCGTATTCTTTCAGTGCATTCAAAAGCTCTTGCCAAACCAACTGGTCGTGCATGTAATCTGCCTTTCGTTTACGAGTGGGAAACATGAATGAATGGCAAGATGGGAAAGTCCAAACGCGCAGGAATTGAGATGCCATTCCGTCCGCGCCACAGACGCCACAAGAACACGTACCAGGTTGCCGGTCCCACTTTTGGGAATTCGACTGCGCCGCTTGCAATTTGGCGGCCAATGGCGTATTCACCAGATAAGACGGACACGGCGATGCACGGTTTTCTCCGAAGATGATGGGTGTGCAAAAGTCAAGTCAAATGGTCGATGGCAGTGTTTGTTGAGCGTTGAAATCGCAGCAGTTTGGAAACGGAATACGATGGTTTCTTGAACTTTGGACAAAGCGCCTTCTCCAATAGCCTTTGGTGATCAGAACACACGTGGCTTAAGAAGGAGTTCCACCTGACGTATGATTCTAATGTGGATGGAATGCATGGGATGGAAGAATTCGACAAGCCGCTCTCCAATCGTCGCACCATTGATGGCTTGCATCAATTTAAAAACAGATATGGCGGTATTTGAATATGTGTTTCCAAAGTAAGATCCATGTATGCATGCATGTCATATTCTAGTGATAGTGATCATGTTAAAATGGCTGTGTGTATTCTGCAAGTGTTATTTCAAAAGTATAATAATAATATCTTACGGCTGTGGTCATCCGCCGCGCTTTTTGGCAACTCTCCTTTCCTGGGCTCCTATCAACAACATCATCATTCGTCAACCGCATTCGGAACTGAGGCTGAACTTGCATTATCTTGTCTTTTGACACTTCTGACACTATTTTTTTTTTTACTTTCGACAACGAACTGCTTCCGAGGAAATCCATCACGCTATCATTAGAAGGTTTCACATTTAGGGTATTGGCCCCGACGCTTTGCTTACCATCACATTATTATACGGATACCCTCGCGCCACTGGCAAGATCTGGAGAGAGAGATCACCTTGACTTTGCATTTTAGACAGACTTGTTCGTGCATTACATACAGACAAAAGTACAGCATTGCTTTCCAACGCGCACACTCTGAGACTTGCACCACATTCCGGCACGAGTGTCGCCATGAACGAGATCTCCGCACTCCAGGTCGCTGCGCCATCACCATTCCCCCATCTGGCCCCATCCTCGAGATCCGGCTCGACCACCAGGCAGCCCCCCGCTCCCACGGATATCCCCTTGGCAGATGCACAGCTTCTTTTGCCAGACTTTCCGCTTCCGCTGCCTAATGTCGATAGCTACGACTTTTCGAGATCTTCAAACGGTTGGATAGCGGACGATGACATTTTGGGTGCGGCAGCCGTTTTGTTCAGCACAAAGCTCTTGGATCAAGCACATCGCGAAAAAGCCGCACAGCGTGTAGTGCCTGCGTTGGGCGCTTTTATACCCGGTCCCGAATCGCACCTCCCGGCCATTGCGGCCGAACAGCACTTTATCGGAGAATTTATTCAGCACGACCACGACTCCGACAGTGAAAGTGGATATCAAGATTCTTCCCTCCCATCGATTTCCCCACGCTCCTTTACATCAAGACCATCGGTCACGCACGATAACGTCTCGACAGACGATGAAGACTCGTCCCCGGAAAACTCCGCCAAGGCGCAGATTGCTACACCTCTGCGGCCTTTTCGCAAGTCCCGCTTGAAGAGAATGATGGAGCCAGACTCTGATGATGATGAAGGAGAAGGGAATGATTCCGAAAACGAAGGGCAAGAAGACAAAGAACAGAAAACGCAAAGTCAAGAAGAGCAAGATGAAGAGAGCGATTTCGCGTCCAAGAGAGTCGTTCGCAAACCACATGTAAAGAGAACTGCCAACCATCGCAAGACCAAAACCACACCATCACCACACAAGAAACTCAAAAAAGAGACATCAGCCGTTGTTGAATCACGTCCAAGGTCGGTTGAAAAAGACCGCAAGAGTCCCGTCAGAAACTTGACTCCTAGCCGTGGAGCGCGCAAACCCGCCAAGAGCAATGGTAGAAGGTGCGGCTATTGCAATGCCACACAAACTCCAATGTGGCGCCATGGTCCTCCAGGATATACAGACCTCTGCAACAAGGTGAGCAAGAGGGATTCTACGTGGATAGCTAAATATCGCCGCCCATCTTCTGCTTCCCTGTCTATGCAAGCATCTGATAAAGTTCCCGTCTGTTTGCATAGTGCGGCGTCAAATGGATGCGGGGACGGATTCTCCAAGACCCCACACCCACGTCTCCAGACACTGTCACTCACTAAATGCATCTCATGCGCCGCCGTACATCACTTTCAAAAATACACTATTACAAAAAGACATTCAAGGAACCATCCAGCTCGCTTGTAAATCCTCTACGTAGAAGTTGACATGGACGATGGACGAGCATAGAAGGGCTTCTTGGAAGGGACACTTTATTACCTGTCTGTTTTTCTTTTCAAACTTTTTTTTTTTTCTTTTTGACCTTCCTGTCTCCTTTTTTTTGTTGGTTAAACCTTTTTTACGGGGTGTGGTCTGGATTCGGGATTTGGTGGTGGAAGAAGGGGGGACAAGTTTTGTGGATCCTCCTTGTGAAAAGTAGTTGTGTTTTGTGCTGTGTTGGGCTTTGCGGGCTCAAAGTATACATCATGTTATTGGATGTCTTGCAGGTTGGCTTTTGCTACTTGGGTTGATGGTGTCATATGTCGACCTAGTTTACCAGGACGGGCTACACTGAGCTTCAAAAGCCTCGGCCAGTTCTTTCAGATCCGAAAACAAGCGTGATGCACCATGACTATTTACTTTACTGCGTGAGGGTTTGCAGCGATGAAATGATGGCCCATCCGTACTAACCGTCTTTGGATCGGTCAGTCCATGTGCAACAGATTATCCTTGCAGCTCGCACTCTGTATTGGAAGAATGAACAAATCATCTTTTTATTATTGTATTGGGCCTGAGGCTTTACCCTTTGTCCTTCCCCTCACCCGTTAACTTCAAGACGGCGATGAACTCAGAGTGGAGACTCGGATGGTCCAAGACACGGGCCCCATCACGGCTTTGACAAGAGTTAATGGGTCAACGCGCCATGTCGCCAAAACAAAAAAAGGAACTGTGGGACGATGTGCAGTTTTGGCCATATTGGCATCTGTGCAGTGTGGGGCAAGTTCTGTAATTGGTATATGTGCTATTGAGGCATTGGCGTGAAAGCCATCAACGACGATGAAATGCCTTCCAAGAGCATATCTGTTTAATACGAGGTCATCTATAGCAAGGCTAACCCACACAGGATGAACCATCAAGCAATGCATAGCTGGCAGATGCAAGCCAAGTCCTTCCAAGCCCCTCCGAACACTTTGACCATTGTGACCTTTCCACGCCAATGTGGCTGTGTGCCATTAGGCAAAAAAGAAAGCCAAGGCGAAGAGAAAAGAAGAAGAAGAAAAAGCGAGGAAATGTGTTTCCTGCGCAGGAGATCACGTGCGGGCGGTGTGGGAAAGTTATATTTGGTAGAGCGCGTTTTCACACTTGCCTCTCGTCCTTTCATTTAGACATCTTCTGGTTTGCTCTCCCCCGGCCCAAGGTTTCCAGGCTTCTTCAGCTACTCCATCTATACTTTTACAAACTGAATAAACCGATATGGAGACCGGGCAGCCAACTGGTGCTCCAATGCCTTCTGGTACCGCGCCTTACTCGGTGCCAGCATACTCGAGTGGGTCGCTTGTGTAAGCGCGTTCAATGCCTCATCTCGTATGCTTGTATTCATGATGCCTAATGGCTTTTGCGATACAGTGACATTCTAAAGCAACCCGCAACCATTCTCCGTATTCTTGAATGGTTCTTTGCCGTGATATCTTTTTCCACCATTGCATCCTATGGAAAAGCCGCGACAGGCACCTCTGAAGGCGGTTTCATGATCTTCACCGGAGTGGTCGCATGGCTTTTGACCATGGTGTTTCTAGCTGTGTATATTCTCCGTCCTCCTCAACTCTCTGGTCGCGTCTGGGCGTATTTTGAAGTCGCTGTCAGTGCGATTTGGGTGGTGTTTTGGTTTTCAGCAAGTATTGCGGTGGCAGCTTATGGCTGTAGTTTTGATTGTGCCAATTTTAATGCGTCGATTACGTTTGGGTAAGCTGTCTTTTCCTTTTTTTGGAGGGTTGTTCATGTGTACTGATGCTTTTACTCCTTGTATAGATTCTTTAGTTTTGCTGCGTGGGCTGCCAGTACTTGGTTCGCGTATATGGAGCTGAGAAACTTGTGAAAACCGTATCTCAAAGTTGTTCGGCATTAGATTCTTTATTATTAAAAAAGATCCCCTTTGTGAATATGTGTTATGGGACACCTGGCGCTCTGGGATCATTTTTGAGCTGAGGCTTCGTTTTTGGAAATAAAACCTTTTCAAGGTTGTTTGCATCCACGATATGTAATTTCCAGTCTGTGTCGTGATCTCTAGCGATGAGTATGAAAATAGCTACATGCGAAACCCGTTCTGGTGAGAAGAAATCCTTCACGGTGCTTTTTGACAACAGCAGTCCGTGTGAGACCACGGGGAAGGCTGTCCCCTTCAATTATGGACACGGAGGAATGCCCAATCTCTCGCAACTCATATTTGGGACTGAACCATCTATACGCCGGTTGCCGAGAAGAACAGAGAGAGCCTGGATGCTAAAGCCATGACATGCATCCTGGTGGGGATGCGAGATATGATCGGAATAATCTGTGTTGGTAGGGGAATTGGAGTGCCTTCCGAAATGAGGTCATGTTGCAGGACATAAGGATGATCTTCAAGTCATGTCATATCATGATCTATTTTACCTCCAGTGCGAGATGGGTAAATAACAAGTTTTGAATGATGATGATGTTCAATAGCTTGACTGGGCTACACACGCAAGCGCGGGGAATCCTCAGCCTTGAGCTCTTTGGCTTGTCGGCTTGCGACACTTGGAGAAAGGTCCAGTTATTTTCTCAAGACTCATCCGCCCCCGTCGTTGTTGAACAAGGTACGCAAAAAACTAGTTTGCAATGAGTTCAATATACCCGATGCTCCCCTGTATGCGCAATGCAGTTCCACAAACCCCATCTCCCCCTTTTTTAAACTTGTGCGTGCCCGTAACTTGTCTTTGGCTGTCTCGCCCGGTTGGGTGGTCTGATTTGGCCATATTCTACCTACTGCCCTCCGGAGTCAACTAAACCCATCGCAGTTAATCCCCAACCTTTGCATTCGCAATACTCTGTTGGACGTTGAGAGCCCTTGAATGGCCTGCTGCCTACAAATGCGCTTACAAAGAATGAAAGAGGTGGATGGGCGTTCTCGTTAACCTTGATTACTTGGAACGACAAGGGCTTAGAACGACAAGGGGTTTGGCAATTTCAATGATGAACCTAGACCTTGCCCAATATTGCTGGAGATAATAATGGAAATCCAGAACTCTGGGTTTATCCTCCTAAAGCTTTATAAATCGCATAACTCAGATGTCGCAGATACCCAAGGTCCTGGTGGATACGATAACACTGACCGCCCAAGGTACCTCTACTTTCAGTGGTAGCGGCGGCTTTTGACAACTCGGACCCGTGTACGGATGCTATCATAGCCCAGCTAAATGCAGCTAAATGCAATTAGCGCTGACCGCTCACCCGATCCTCAACCGTTCGTAAAATGTCACTATTTATAGACTATCTCTGCTCAGTCAAAGAAGTGAGACTAGATAGTCTTGCCCGTTTCTTTTTCTTTAGCGGCAAAGGTTAAAAAGATGACACAAAGACAAAGCTATCAAAAGCAACGGCCCTCCATGAAGAGCACCCCAAGATGCCCTTACACCACCATCCTTTCACAATGGACCCAAAACCAATGCTCTCAGCACCAGCTCAGATTCTCCCCGCCGAACTCCTTTGTCACATATTTTCCTACCTAACTCTCCGCGAACAGATTCAGATTGCCGTAGTATGCAAACGGTGGAGCGCGAGTATGGGCGAGGCAAGAGAGTTTGTGGCAAGGGTTACGGATCGGATGGCTCAAGTTGGATGTCAACGGGTGTTGAAATGCTTTCCGAGATTAAAAGTGATGGAGGTATGCAATACATTGTAGTTGAACTTTTAGGGAAGATGTCATTTGATTCTCATGCATATTGGCAATTCCATATCGACAGCTCCGATTACACAACAAAAACCAAGATGCCCTCGTACACTTTGGATCTACATTTACGGGCCACCCGACCCTTACCCACCTAATCACGGAAACGAGTAGCATCCTCCTCGCAGCCCTCCGGCATACACCCCGTCTAAAACACCTCACCCTGAAAGAAGATTTCAGCTCCCCGATTCCCCACCTACCCCGCGCAAACGTCAACTTCCTCTACGAGATATTTACAAAAGGATTTGAAACCCTCGATTTGGATGCTCCCCTCTTGTTTGCCATGGACACATTTGCGGAAGCTGTCGATGATGCCTTTGACGATAAGCGTGGAACAATGGGGAAATGGGTGTTACCCAATCTGAAGCGTCTCTCCATCCGGTCCCTTCAGAACAGCTCCATGTCAGACTTGATGACTGGATTCATGCCCCGTGTTGTCTTGACCGAATTGAAGCATCTGAACCTTAGCAGCAACGAAGCAACACTTCCGTTGGCGTGTCTAGGATATCTTGCTCATGCTACACCGAATTTGGAGTCGTTGCATGTGGCTGGCACTTGGATCGAGGGGCGGGATGCCGAGAGTTTTGTCGAGGTTTTGTCGAGACGGTTGAAAGAAATTGTTCTTATCGGCTGCGATTTACCGGGATTAGATCGTCGAGACGATTCGATCAACCTTGCGGAAGGAATTCTGACCCTCCTCACCGCTCATCTATCAGATGTGCAAGACATTCAAATCATCCACTGTAAATTCCGTACACCCGCTCACCCCATCCACAACTCCCACATTTCAAAAGGATCCCGCACCCTCAAACGGCTATCCCTCCTTGGATTTGGTCGGACCATGACAAGCGTCTCTTTCCTGTCCTATTACCCAGCTCTTGAAACTCTGAAACTGGACGACGTACCCAATTATGTGCCTAACCCCTCTGGCCTCGGTATGCGGTACATCCCACTGTGGGACTTTGTAGCGGGTGCTTTGGTCAACCTGGCAGAGCTCGACTTGAGATTCACCAGAGTCGAAGACGAGATTGACCATTCAATAATGTCCGACCATATTACAACGGTACCACCCACCCACCTACCCAACCTCACCACTCTCTCCCTCTACTCAATCCCAATTTCAACACTCTTACCTATCCTCGCAATGCACCCCACACTCAAATCCATCACGTTAAACCACCTCCCAGCAACAACTTTCCCCACAATGCTCCTAAAGCCCCAATCGCATCTAATCTCCCTTCCTAATCTCCGTATCCTGCACATCCACGCTCACGGCCCCATGTCCCCCCTCATTACCCGAACACTTGCAACAACTCTCACAAAAGCATCACAAGGACTCCATACACTGCACGTCCAATCCGCAAAACCAGCATTGGAAACGCATGCCCCGACCCTCGCCGCTCTTCTCTCCCCACCTAGCCCTCTTCCCCCCCAAGACGCAATAGACAGTCTGTGGATTTCAACACTGATGAGTCAATGCCCATATATCAGGACATTGAGAACATCAGGACAAACCCTCACACACGATGCCCTAGCGAGACTGTGTGCACCTGATGCTGTCTGGAAAGGAACACTTGAGAGACTAGAAGTGGCTTTGAGAGGTATACCGAGAATGGATGTTGCGTATGATTTTCTGTTGAAGGCGCTTTTGGAGGAGTATAGGATTTTGAAGGGGCTCGAGGTGTGTGTCGAGAGACTTCCTGATGATGTGGGGCCTGGAGTGGAGTTGGGAGAGGTGGGCGGTCGGGCAGCGAGTCGGACAGATGATATGATGGAGGGAGTCGAGATGTTGGCGAGGGCTGCAGAACCGGACTGGGACGCTGTTTCCTCATCTTCATCGCCTTCTTTATCATTTATCGAACCATCGCAGCCTCTGTCGGCGTACACCCTACAATCCATTGACACACTACATGCCAAACTCTGTGCGCGGTATGCAGACGACTTGAAGAGACTTGCCCCCTGGCTGGAGACATGCCGCGTCTGGGCCCCCGAGCTGAAGAGAAAATGGATTAGGAGCTTTTTGTTGCGGAGAATGCAAAGGAGGATTGGAGGCGACGACATGCGTGTGTAGTTTTGTTTATAATTTGTATATAGCATACATAGCATAGGAAGAGGTATTCACTTTTAAATAGTTGCACATGCAGAATTGTGTAAATATATATTGATTATAGTACAATGGCTGAAATGAACAGTATCGCAAATGGTTTGCCCATCATCGTTGAGCCAACACAACTTTCACCTACGGCGCAAAAACACTTTAGCAAACAGAGTCATGAAGATGGCCGACAACAGATTCCATGGGCCAAACAAAAGGATTCAGTGTAACTATGACTATATGCAACCTCCATAGCAGGAAAAGCGAAACCAAAACGGCTCACCAAAACTCCAAGTCAGGGGTGCGGAAAAGTTTATCATCATCATCCTCTTGTCCTATCCCATATATGCAAGACATACCATGACATAAACCGGAACTCGACATGGCAGCGCCAATACTTGATCGCCAACCTTGAAACAATAAATGTCAGAACGCATTTAAGGAATCTCATCCAGAGGCGCATCAGCAAGCAATCAGAGATGTGTGTGTGTGTGATTTTTTATCCTCCCCGCAAGATCGCCAACGACCTCACTAAGCATTGCAGAATCTTCTCTCATCACATTGCTCGGCCACTACGCATCCGCAAATAGACGACTCACCTGTTCCGGCGTCGTGTCAACGCCTTATAAGACGGGTATGTGCAACAGCTCTACCCGAGCTGAAATGTGCTCTCGTCAATCCTGGAGCAATGAGCCAAGAGAGAGCGTCAAGGGCAAAGCACCCAGGACGTGACGCAGGTGTGCATGATAGCACAGGAATAGTGTATGGTTGAAAACGTTTTATCGGAAGAGTTACATGATGCTCATCAAGTAAAGAAGAAGAAACGCTGGGAGGAAGGCGATCTGCGGATTTAAAAAGAAAGAAACAGGTCATGTGATTCGCCATCGCGTAAGCCACGATCGTAGAGTCACTCAGTTGACAAGCATTCTTTTGATGGGCAGCAGCGTCCGAGGCGAGCAGGCAACCGTCAGACTCGACCTTCCAACACTACAAATCTTTTGAGTGGATTGGTGGACAGCTGGAAGACATAGTATCACAATCTGTTAATGAGCAACAGACAGTGTCTTGCTATATAATGCAATAGTGTCAAACAAACGAGGAAGGAACCATGATGATGCTACTAAACAATCCAGTCCAGTCCAAAAGGATGCTCCGATATGCTATGTTTTGAGCGTATGTTGTATTCTCAATAACCTATGGCGAACAGCATATCAGGCGGAAGTAGTAAGCAGAAGGCAAATCTGACCACGTTTGACAAGGTCGCGAGATGCTCAGTTGTCGGCGAGGCACACACTACATAAATGATCAACAGCGCCGTACCATTAGACTAATCGCATCCACCTTGAAAGCTGAAAAAATACAGGGGTCAACTGGATATTTTAGGTATTGCTCTGCCTAAATACAATGCCGTACCAGGGCCCAAATGAGCTTCACACAGGTCCTCTATGAAAGCAACAGATTAGATGCACCTACCTGCTGACAAGGTATACACAGTAGAATAATAGCAGTTGAAGCATATTTTTAGGCAAAATGAGTAGAAGCCACTATCGGAAAAGGTTAGGCACATCTTTGAGGGGACGACCCATAGATCAATGAGAGAGGAATAAGAAGAATATCAGATCGGATCGCCGGTGGAGAGACTAACTGGATACACCTGCAATTGGGAAGGTATGCTTGGTCTGACAGTGGGATGGAGGAATCGAGAAGATGAACGAAGAAGAGGGCGAATGCGAGTTATCTTATAGAGGTCACTGCTGGTCAATAATTATTGAATCTAAAGAATTGGATGGGCTTGGGCTTGGAAGACAGTGTTATCTTGAGAAAATGGTGAATGGTCCAAATCCTGCAATCATTCTCTTTGGCACACCATGTGCTGTCTAAATACACTCAATGCGGTGTGGTCCAAAATGCAGTGAATTGATGCTGATCACAATTTGGCCTTCCCGCGGCCCATCCCTACAACCACTCCGTGACTCGCATCGCAGTACCCTCGCTCCACCAGCCCCTCCGCCCACTCTTTGATAAACGCCCTGGCCTCGTCCTGCTCCGCTCCATTTGGATCGAAACACTGATACCCTGTATGAAACCGGTAAATCGATATGACCGGCCAATCTGAGCTGCTCATGTCAAACTCGACAAATGGGTCGTAATCAATATCATAGGTGGAGACAGTGTAGTGAGCTAATCGTAGGACAGGGCCTTCGCGGGCGATGATGAGGGGCCGAGAATAGGCTGTTGCTCCTTCTATTCATAGTAGTCTGAATGAGTTATTTTCGACGAGGATTCGTCAACTGTACCACCTGCCTTTTGGACGTATCTCTATGCTCCACAGTGTGCCGTCTGAGGCGGCATCAAAGTCTAGGAGGAGGCCATACGCAGTAAGAATATCGTTTAGTACGGTTTTCATGTCCATCCCAAAAGGTCTCTCGTTGACGGAGGAGACTGCAAGAGGTGAGTCATGCTGCCCTGCTTTAGTAAAATTGAGCGCATCAGACGCTTGGCGAAAGCTGCTATTATAGTAGATGCTTTTTACAAATGGAGTTTACTTTATGACTTCTACAATGGTTTCTTGCTATGGCATTTGCTTTTGCCGTAAGTTACTTGTAGAGCCTTTATTGATTACCACCTTGATCGTTGATATGGATCCTCTGTCAATCAACATCTGCCAACGACATTAATTTCTTTATAGCTGTGTGATGCTGGCATAGCATCCCAGATCAGCTGGAATGTAGCAACTCATTTGTTGATCCCCCTCTCGCAGCAGATGGCATACATGGCAGCCCGGACAGCATTGGCAGAACTATCAGCAACGCTCGTTGAAAGAACAAGCGCAACAAGCGCCCTTCAAAGCAATAATCTACTTACATAAAACGTTGCTCAATATCGCAAAAACGGTGAAAGCCCTTGATACAATCCACACATCAACAAAGCAAATGCAAAAGCGGTTCAATTAACTCCCAATTGGCGATGAACGGCGAGAACGGCAAACGCGGCAATGTACAACGATCGATGACTCATCAGCGAAAAGCCACTTGTTCCATTCAACCGACCTATTTGTTCCATCTTTCAGCATCTTTGTCGCATTCACCGCGTTTAAACCTGAACCCGACACAATGCCACGCTACAATTCAGACAGCGACGACGACCGTAAAAAGAATCGGAAGAACAAGAACGATAGTGATAGTGATGATGACCACCGAAGAAAGCATCAGGGAAGGAAGAACCACAGCAACAAGGACGATAGCGACGACGACGACAAGAGGTATAAGAAATCGGATGGGAGGAGAGATTATGAACATGAAATTTCGGCAGGCGTGAACAAACTGTCGGTCGGTGCGGGTGAGCAATTTGACGAGTCCCCTTTGTTTATATGTGACGATTGACCGCGTCGTTATTAGGACAAGGCTACGGACAAACTTTTCAACAGCAGCCAGTTGGGTACGGAGGTCCTCAGACTTCTCAGACTCAAGGATATAGTTCAGGTGGAGGAGCGGGAGGTTATGCCCAAAATAGTCAGTACAATGCTCCTCCAGCAGGCTACGGACAAACGTCTCAACAGCAGCCAGTTGGGTACGGAGGTCCTCAGACTCCTCAGACTCAGGGATATAATTCGGGTGGAGGAGTCGGAGGTTATGCCCAAAATCCTCAGTACAATCCTCCTCCAGCAGGCTACGGTCAACAAGCAGATCCTGGAAGAAACTATCAAAATCCATCGTCGGGCTACGGAAGTCAGGGGTACACTGGCAACGGCTATCAACAACAGCAAGCGGGTTACGTCGGTGGCACACAAACTCCGTCAAGTACGAATGGTAACACCCTCGCCCCGGCTCTGAACTTTGTTGGCCCTTTCCTCCGCTTTCACGACATTGACACTGAACGCCGTGAGTGGACGGGATCTGTCTTGATCGTCACCCGGACGCGTCCGGATCGTCCCCCAGTCTGTGCCTATAGCGATGGCACGAGTCCAGCCAAAAACGCTCCGATCAGAGAGCTAGCAACCTACGAAAGCAATGTCTTTTACCGGTTTGATCTTGTTGTTCCTTTGACAAACGGCGGAGATAAGGCAATTGCCTACACTATCAACAATGGAACTCCGTATACCTTTTACGTGCCACCGCTCGGAGCTGATTGTCGCGTAATGGGTATGTCCTGCAATGGTTTCTCCTCAGACGTGACCAACCCAGACGAAGCCGGCGGTATCACTCCTCTGTGGAAGGATGTTCTCCGCCGTCACCATGAAAAACCTTTTCACGTGATGTTGGGAGGGGGGGATCAGCTGTACATGGACCCTATCTTCACCAGCAATGACGCCATTTTGGAATGGCTGAAAATTGATGGACGTGAGGCAAAGAGCCAAGCTCCTTTCACACAAGAACTGAAGGCGAGCGTAGATAAATTCTGCTTTAACAACTACGTTAAATCATTTGGTCAAGATGTGATGAAGGACGCTTTTGCAACAGTGAGTGTCGTTCTTGATGCAATATCCTGAGCAACATCCTTAATATCTTTATTATGCGTAGATTCCGTACATTTTCCAGTGGGATGACCATGGTAAGTTGGAGTATCCAAACTAGTCAGCCCTAATTTTGGCTGATATCTCCACTGCTTTCTGTTTTCACTAGACATCTTCGGTAACGTACCAAAAGTTCAGCCTGATCTGCATATTGTAAACTGATCTAGTCTACGGTATCTTTCTGAAGACGGGTGGGGAAGCTATCCCGCATGGCTCGCGGACAGCCCGGTATTCCACGGAATCTACGCTAGCGCACGCCACTTTTATCTTCTGTTCCAACAGCACACCGCCGACATGTACCGTCAACAAGATTCTTCCTTTGTGTTTGGCGCAAACGGCTCCTTCAGCTTTTTGAAGCACTTGGGGCCCTCGGTCGCAGTTTTGGGTGTGGACACACGAAGTGAACGGTCGTTGACTCAGATTGCGTCTCCTGAAAGCTGGAGAATGGTGTTTGATAATCTATACAAGCGGACAAGGCCCGGGGTGAAGCACTTGATCGTAATGCTAGCCATTCCTGTCGTGTGGCCGCGGCTGACTGCCGCGGATTCGGCCATGGAGGGATTGAGTGGCTTTTTGGAGTTTGCAAGCACAAAACTGTCCGCGTTCAGCATGATCCCAGTTCCCACACCTATCGCTGGTATTGGTGAGGCGATTGGAAAGACTGGACTGTACAAGAGCATTATGGGCTGCGTGAGTTGCGCTTTTAGGAATATTTCATGTTACGTTGGCTCATGATTCATTCTGCCATGACCAGTTTGGAGAACCGGAACTCGCCGATGATCTCTGCGATCATTGGACGCATAAAAACCACGAAGCCGAACGTTTGAGCATGGTGACTCAATTCCAGAGCTTTGCCCAGCAGCGCGGTATCCGCGTTACCTTTTTGAGTGGGGATGTGCATTGCACTGGTGTTGGGTGGTTCAGAAGCAAGCAGCCGCAAGCGGATGTTACTCGCGACCACAGAGTTATGTGGCAAATTGTTTCCAGTGCCATCAGTAAGTTCTTTTTAACGTTAAAGTGTCTTGGTATTTTCCGGCAACTCATCTGAATATGCCGTTATCAGTTAATGTCCCGCCCCCGGGTATGGTTATTGGCATGCTTCACAGCAAGGCCGTCCCCTACGATCTCGATAACAACACTGTCGACGAACTTGTTTCCACCTTTTCCGAAGATGTTGACGGAAAATCACTCGACAACTCCTCTAACAAAGTCCTTGGAAGACGCAACTGGTGCAGTGTCGAAGTGGATGGACGTGATCTGGCATGGAACATTTATGTGGAAAGAGTTGATCGCCAAGCTGACGCCAAGGCATACCCAGTTCGGGTTGCTGGATTAGTCCTGTGAAGGGGGTTATTGATTTGCATGCTCACACAGCGGAGTGCTCGCCAGTTTTTTGTTGGTTTTCAAGGTGTATGATTTTAGATGAACCATTTTTTTTTTCATCGTTTCATAGTTCTTAGAGTTGATTTAGAAATCATGGACAAGGATGTTTTTTGTACTCTTCAGTAGCTTCAAAACCGCATTAAAACGTACTGATCAGCAACCGAACCTATGCCTACCGGTTTCGTAGCGCGTCTGATATCTCAGTAACGTTTGCAATAGTAATAAAGATTTCGATGTCGTGGCAAATAAATTGTATGCCCTACATGGGCCTCCCTCATATTTAGATTAGCCATGACGGAAGCATGGTAGTTTTGATCAAGGGCTGACGGGATTGTATAATAGTATCGGAGATTTTCCAGAGTCAATTTATGGCCTTCTAATCAGGAACAGAGGTGATCTGTTGGGTTGCTGAACTGTGATAGACTTTTATATTCGGGCTTTCCTTTTGCCTGTTTCCTGCAGACAAGTAGATCTAGAATTATAGACCAGCGTACAGCACTGCAACGACGCCCGTGACACTTCCAACAACATGCTCGCTTCGCCAGGACCCAGGCCATTAAAGCACGGATGGGTTCTTAAAAAAGGGAAAACGGGATTTATTACCCATTGGCGACTAAAGTACCTCGTTCTACTTGCCTCAGACGAGAATGATGCCCGGTTACAGATTTTTGACCAGGTGGATCAGTCTCGGCCGCCCAAGCATGAAATATGGCTAAGGGATGCAAGTGTGGCCGTCTGGGACGGGAGTGGTGCAAAAAAGGGATCTGCGCCTTTTGTCGTGGTAGATCGGAAACGAAAGGTGGGGTTCTGTATCGGTCTTTCATTGACTGCGCTGTCACTCAAAATGAAAATTGGTCCAATATGATTAGTTTTACTTTGCAGCCCAAACCAAAGGAGAACGTGATGACTGGCTCGCCATCCTTCAACCTAGTATGGATGCACCCCTTCCGACAGCTAAACCAACTCATCACCGCCGAGCCACGATCACCAGCCGTACATTCAGTCCAACATCCTCTCCCCCGCTACGCCGATCAAACTCCGCACACCGGTACCGAACCTGGAGTCGAAGGGGAGATGACGATACTATGTCTACCTGGTCAGGAATGGACAGGGACTCGGATGCTGTATCGGTTTATTCGGTAATGACATCAAAAGGGGATGAGCGGTGCAGTAGTGTTGCGAGTTCGCGGGTGGAAACACTGGTAAAAAGTCCCAATCTGATGGGTTACCTGATGTTATGCTGAATACTAACCATTTTGCCTATGGATAGTCATTCTGCTCTGAACCAGTTCTGACTCCGCAAGAATTGACCTTAATGGGAAACAGCAGTAACGGGACTGGAAGCTACAGGTAGGCAGCATGGAAAAAATGGTTCCAAGAAAACTTTGTCTCATTGCACATCTAATAGACACGAAGACGGGTTCACTTTTCGGGATACTCTACGTCGTCGCCGTGGTAAGTTATCAAAAACGTTTGCTGGTAAAGCGAGTAATTAAAGCTCTCTCCTCCTCTCAGCCCCCGTGGTACATCCAGATCCGTTCCGTACTAGTCAAGGAGGTGGCTCCGGGGGTATGAACTGCAGAGAGGTTGTCTGGCAGGTTTATGGGAAACTGATGAACACATTGCTCTCCAGAACCATGGAATGAACGTTACCAAACTCTGCTCTCGATTCGTCCTGATAGTGAGGAAGCCGCTCTGCGACAAGGTAGAGAACAAAATTGCAAAGTAGAAGCCGCACATCATCCACTGAACTTGAACATTCCTCTCCCAAGACGTCCAACTTCAGGAGCTAATTGGACAATTCCAAGAGACTGCTCAGCAAATGGCCCAAAGGATGATCGACGAGTACCATCTTACCTCAACCCCTGCCATAAAACAACGGACTCAAACACCCAGTCTGAACGGTCGGCCCATGTCTCCTAGTCTTACTGAAATCAATTATGATGGGGAGGACGGACATCAAGTCAAAGGAAGTGATGGTACCGTCGTCCAGGATGGTATCGTGTTTCGCTTTGCATGTAACTACGATGGTATGCTCTTTCGGAAAGGTTGAAGCGCGATTATCAATGACCACCCGCTCATATCAGTTCTTTGCAGATGCAACTCCATCCCAAGTGGAAGATGCTCTATCGCGGACATCTAACGAGCTCCGTGCCATAAACGCATCCACACGAGCATCTTTCATGAACAGCGCTAGTCCCAGTCATTTGCACACGGTATTGATGGTTCTTATTGATTATAAAGGATTTAGAGTTGTTGCATATGCAGATATGGGATTGCAGGGGCAGGTATGTTTTTCGTCTCATAATGGGTGCTTTTCGGTGCGCACGCTCATGTCTTTTTGTCCAGGCATTGCAGGTCCATGATTTGCAACGGGACCCACCTCGGACAGATGAAAGGGCTTCGGAGCGATTGATGGCAGTTGGGAAGGCATTAAACTTGAAACCCCACACTGTGCAAATTGGAGAGGAGAGGAGAGTGATGGTGCATATGGCCGCTGGGGTTGAGGTAAGGGGCAGTCCCTTGAATTGTTGTTTATAGCTGCAAGGAAAAAACATAACTCTCTAAAATTCAAAAAAAGGTTCACTTTGACCCTCCGTCAAAACTCTTTTATGCCTCGAACCTTCACGCCCTGCTTCCCATGGACCACTCACCTCATAACAAAATCGACCCAGGCCCTCATCGCCGCCTCCGTCCCGAATTCCTTGCCAACTACCCACATCCTCTTACTTCCGATGCTTTTACCAAGCAATCGGGCGGCCCTCGGCATGAACGAGAAGCAAACGATGCTGAAGTCATGCGGGCTTCAAAGTATTTGCAGGAGATCTGGATCCCTTCTTTTGTGTCTAGATTGGATTCGTTGGAGGTTCGGCCAGTGGATTCAAGGGGATTAGTGGGCGAAATGCATTGCTCTGGAGTTAATGTTCGGTATTTGGGTACGTTCAAGTTTCTAATGTCAAAATCACGCGCGAAAGAATTAAGCAACCATTGGATACAGGCCATATCTCTCGCCTTTCTACCCTCCCGTATATTCGCGATATGGCCCATACCGAAATGGTTGCACGAGCCTTCAAATCCTTGTTCCGCACAAGACTACGGACCGCAATATTGCATTTCAGATCTGTAGGTGCTACAGTTATTGATGAGGAGATGAGGACGTATGCGGTTGGAATGTTTGGAGTCGCCTTGGGATCCGGTGAGAAGAGGAAAAAGGTGGGCATTACTTTTGTGCGCTTGCTCTGAGAATATCTGGATTTACCCTGAACTTGATTGCTAGTTTTTTGAGGACAAGCTCCGAGATGAGATTGTACGGAAATACGGCTTTGATATGAGTTACGGGCAGTTTGCAGGTTTGCCTAAGCCAGCCTTATTTTTGGCCATGCAGTATCACGTAAGTATACCAATAGCTGCTCACGAGGGAGCTCAGATTATTACCAAGAGTAAAGGCTAAAATCCAGTGTTTCACATTTCTCAGTGCGGTCTCGCTTTTGAGGATTCCACCGACTACAATTTCGATTCACCGAATCCTATTCCCCGCAACCGCCTTCTCCATTTTCAACCAAAAGTTAAACAACCCGCTGGCCTAGCCCATCTCCTTTCACCCAGCCAAAAGGTTCCGGAAGACGAAAGGCTGGCCTATCATCTAGCGCGACACATCAAATCACTCGGCCCAAGTTCAAAACTCGCCCGTCTCGATACCAGCAGCGCCGCATTGTGCACCGTTGCGGCGCACTACAATGCCACAGGTCGCTATGAGGAAGCGCGACTATACGCCCAAGCCGCTGTATCAGCATCCACTGGTAACTCGTGCCTAGCCGGATTAGCCATGGGACAGCTCATTGAGGCTGTCTGTGGGACCATATTTGATGAGACGCAGATGACTTCACTGTATCAACAGGCTGTAGAGATTGTTACCTGGGCATGTGGAATTGATCATCCGGTATTGATGGCGTTGCATGATAGGGTTGCTGGAGTATATGCGGGGAATGAGAGGTGGGAAGATGCATTGGAATATTACGGGAGAAGTCTAGGCATTGCAGAAAAAGCTCTGGGGAAGAATCATCTTGTTACGGCTGGGTACTTGGTCAAGGTGGGTCAATTCAAGGAAGGATCATTCGCACGCACTGGAGATTACGCATGTATGCTAATATTTTGAAATGCTATAGATTGGTATCATTCATCACACTATCCAAAATCCGGTGATCGCCATCCAACGCTTTACCGAGGCCCTACACCTTTATCAGGGACTGAATGCCCCATTGCCATTGCTGGCCCACCTTCACCACCACTTTGCACAACCCCTAGCAGAGCGGGGCGATTTAGATACTGCCATCATGCACGCGCAAAGGGCGCGTAAGATGTACGAAAAATGCTTGGGGCAGGCAGACCCCCGAACCGTAGAGACTTATCGGCAGGTCGCAAAGCTTGTTTTAACTCCGTATGCAGAATACGAGGGTGTTCTGACACCTGTTATTCGAGCGGCTTATAAAGAGGCGATTGGTTGTTATGAAAAGATTTTTAGATACGTAAAGGGATCTCGTAGTGGGAAGGAATCCGCCTCATTGTTGTTGCCTCTCGGCACACATTCGAGCAATTCCGCCAAGCACCCACCATCACCCCCTCTTCTTGGCACTACGTCCCATCCAACACCTATAACCGGCCCACTCATCCAACCTCATCAAATCCCACTCCCGACACATCCCCGCAGCCTGCTTCACAAACTTACGCGCCAAATTATTTCACTAAAACTGCGTCTTGTGGATTCCCCTCAACATCGGGAAGTCGTCCGTACCCTGCGCGCCGCAAATGTGGACAAGAACCTCGAGGCACAAGAGGCCAGAGCGGTTGTATTGAGGCTGGCAGCCGTTAGTCCGAGTGTTTACCTGGACGGAGTGCTGGCCAGAATTGAAGAAGAAGATGCGAGTGCTGTTGAAGAGCTGGGTGTTGTGCTGATGCTGACGGAAGGGGAAGTCGTTGGGTTAGCGGGGTGATGAAGATAATTTGTTGGAAGGAAGCGGCGGAAGTAACCTGGGCCTCAGCAGGATTGAGACCAAACGGGACAGAAAGTCAACTTTTTGAAGAAATATAGAGCGAAAATTGATGGGAATTCTTAATGAATATTAGATGTAAAGCGGATAGGAAAGTAGAAAGCTTGTAAAACGGGGTTAATTGCCCATAGCGATAATTACATAAAATCACTACTCAACCTTGAACAGACATCCCAACATTAAAGACAAAACTAAAGGAATTGCTGGAAAAAGTCGTGTGTATCAGTTGTCTAGAATTACTATGTACAAGTTCTTCAAAACGACTAGTTTGAATCTAAATCCATACGTCGCCAGCACATCCATTTTCACCAGCAAATAATCCAGCTCTAACAGCCAAAAACGGCGCAACAGAGCTAACCATAACCAGCAAAATAATTGAAAACGCAATACCGGCTCTCAGTCTTGGTACGCCCATCCTAACACAGTCTCCATACGCAACTCCTTTCACAAGGCGTTCTTCCAGGATGCAGCACCCGAGGTGAACTAGCACACAAACGAGTAGCGACACACCGCTCCTCCAGAAAATTTCTATTTTTGTAAACATACTTATACCGCCCCGTTTAAGATCACAGACTGCGTCTGTGGATATATTTGGTTGGTAAGGGTGCGAGCTAACAGTGGAGAAACAGATTGTGGCAACTAGAGCTGATAAACGAGCGAGAGCATCAGCAACCATACGGGAAATGCGCTCGCGCGCCCACCATATGTTGGCCGTACTGAGTTGGCTCTGGAGGATAACGGGGGATGCTGGAACTGACTGCTGTGACTGAACCGAATGTCTCGATTTTCGAGATTGGGATTTACTTGCTCTCTGGGGGGATGCATCTACACTCCGTTTGTCCTCTTCTTCCATATTCGTACTCAGAACTTTTTGCACATGTTCGCTTTCCTCCTCGACAATCCGCTCTTTCACAGCATGCTCTCCGCTCGCCGACCATAGTCCTGCTATCCATCTCCTACGCCTCTCTGCCTCTAAAGTCCTCCAAATCATTTCCAATCCACCATCTGCAATGGTTGCAAGAAAGAAACTGATCTTTGACGGTCCGCGGAGCATGTTCATCAGACCCACAACACTGTAATGGGCATCATACCCAAGGTGACGGAGATACATCATGTTTTCCGGGGCTTGGTCAAGATATGTTCCTAACGCAGGTGTAAAGGCCACATAGCCGTGTAAAAGGATGTGTCTAACAATGGGGTAAATCAGTCCGTTGAAAATCACATTAAGGGCTTGGGAGCCAATGCTGCTTGTCGCAGATCCTGCAAGGTACGTTGCTCCACAAAAGAGGAGCCTGTTTTTTGACCATCTTTCGCGATCAGTCTAACTAGGTCATCAAGAGTAGCCACAAATGAAACCCACCAAGAAGCGGCTGCAAAAAAGGTATAGCTAACACACTCTAAGAGCGCTCTCGGAATTCGTACGCGCATCGGGAGGTTTCTCAGATGGGCGTTGAACGCGATAAAGTAACCGGCGCAGATTGTCCCCACTGGGAACATGATCAACGAAACCGCCACAGGAACATTCGTGACATAAGTCCCAAATCCCCAAAAAATGAGCAACTCTCCGCTGAAAAATACTACAGTAGTGATGATGCGTACTCTCCAAGGACTTGGTTGCCCAAGGAGAGCTAATCCTGTCAAAAGAGTCGGGCTGAGGTTTCTAAATGGTATTGTGAGCTTTTCCCAATACGTCAGATAATCAGCAATCGTGTCCGAACCTCACCTTGGTAGCCACCAAGCCCACCCAGCCCAAAGAAGCTGCGCCCTTCTGCGCTGTTGCTCTTCCGACCGATCAAAATGGTACACTTTCCCAATCCAGGCACAAACAATGACAATTGTAATAGGGATGCTCAATAAAATTGCACTCAAGCCTACTTTCGCAAGACATAGACCGATACCAGATATTGAAGGTCCCCAGGGAACAAATGACGGCGGCCCGGTTGTAGTAGTCATGGTGGTACCCCCTCCAGCAGATGTCGATCCACGAAGTATCGTTCCCAGGGCTGTCTCATTTGAGAAGGGATTTAATTTCAGTTTCTTCTTCAAAAGGGATCGAGTTAAACTGGAACAGTTTTCCGGTCGTGTCAGAGTTGGTATAGAGGACCCCTCAGTCGGGAACTTTGCAATAGCGAGTTGACTAGTCTTTATGGTGGCCACCCCTTCTTCAAGCTTTGTAGCGGGTGCGTCATTTTGTGCACAGGGTAGCATAGACAGCGAACGTTCTGCTGGTAAGTATAACGTTCACAGCTGGGAGAACTATCAAAGTTAAGCAAGGCTACCTCAAAAGCAGAAGACACGAAGGGTCCTCTTATAATGTTGTTATTTGTATTTGGGCGTGATGCCAACAAAAGTTTAGCTTTTTGCAAACAATAACCTGGAAATATGATATTTACCCATGGAGGAAGTTCACCAGCTCGATGGGGCGTGTTTATTGAGTATTCAAGTATTCATATCTCTATTTAAGGTCGGCATACCCTCCTGGATCCTCAAAACCCCGACGGAGAGACGATCGGATTACGAGATCCTCGGCTCACGTGCGTGACCATGCCTACAGTGGCACAGTTCCAAAGTCTAAGATGCACTACGAATGTGACAGCTCCGCACGCTCTTCCTTCACAACTTAAACGTAGATCAGGCCGAATGAAACAACGATAAAGACTTGCGGAAAGCAAAAAGTTCACAAATTATTGACTCCAGGCTATAATGCGGGTGGACGCCGTTACCAAACGGCAATTTGCATTTGCGGTCCTGGTTGGGATCTGGGGCCTCAAGATTCACCATGTCATCTTGCACCTCAAGGGGACGCAAATTCTTAGTCATGTGCACCTGGGAACATGGTGTCTCTTGGACACTCTGTACTTCTTTGGCCTCTGGTTGCTGAGAATCGAATGGCTGGACTTTCGTTTTATCGTTTGCGCGGCGTTGACCTTTGCATCTTGCATGATTGATATGGGACTCGCGGGCCTAGTTGTAAGTACTGTGATAGAAGCGGGAGGAACTGGAACAAAAATGATAGTATAGGGAAGATTGGGTACTTTTCTTAGTGATCATAATAACATTTTGGCACACTCTGGGTTTTAGACTGAACGAACCGCTCAAGATACCTTCACTGGGCGATATAGACAACCTGGTGTCGTGGATCATCCACACATTCGAGCAGGTATTCAAATGCCGACTTGATGTATTGAAAATTTAGCGTGTGAACGCTAACGTACTTCACTGGAACAGACATCTTCAATGAGTCGCATCTATTGGGATCTCATGTCGTGCACGTCCTTCCCCCTACCTTCGCAAAGATTAATCCCAATGCATCAGCATTTTGCTTGGGGTTCACTGAAAAATCTGCCGATATCCCGGTAAAAATAAAAGGAACCCCACCATGGAAGATTTCCTATGAGTACTACGGTTTCGACGGGAGTTACCGGCTCTTTGACAACATTACCGTTGAAGGTTCAGGTCCTGTCCCAGCTACCGTCAGTAAGAAGGAAACCAGGATTGGAGTATATACGATTCCTGCTGATAAGCCAGGAATCTATCGTCTCGTGTCTGTAAGGGAAAAGCGACATAAGCTGGAGGATGAGGGCAAAGTGCTGCAACCGGACATGGTTGAGGTGGTACAGTGTCCTCAGGCTCGGCTGGTTGTACCACCAAAGGACAGCGGGAAGGAGGCAGTGGACAGATGTGTCGATCAAACATATTCGCTCAACATTCTCCTGTCTGGTACTCCTCCGTTCACTGCTTGGTACCTTCGGAAAATCGGGCCGACACCTTCGCTAGTTATGATTGAGAGTGGAGAACAAGATGGAAAACAAGAAGGGAAGATAAAATCGTCGCGCACTATACCCCACGATGTGCTGAAACGATTGCTAGCTGCTCGGACACGCGACATATCGTTGCCTGTTGAAGTCAAGGTAGAAGAAGCAACGGAGTACTTGCACAAAATTGTAGAGGTCACAGACGGGCGTAACAATAGTGTCATTTTTCCGCCAACAAGTGAACGTGACGTGCCCGTAACTGGTCATGTCGTGAAGGCAGATCGCTCTGGGGACTCTTTCCTTTTAAGGGGCCATTCACTGCCGTCGGCCCGCTTCGATCGGTGCGAGTCCGTCAGAATACGGAGCGGATTCGAACACGAAGGTGCTACCATAAATATTCTATTGACGGGAGTCGGGCCTTGGCAACTTCGATACGCTAGATCTGCATCGGAGGAGAACGCAGTTGCTGGCAAATTCGAGAGCGAGAAGACAGTTAAAGATATCCAGAATCCCCAGTTCAACCTTGTCGTTCACGAGCCTGGCGTCTATGTCTTGCTCTCCGTTTCTGACAAATACTGTTCTGGTGTCACTGAGCTTCCCGCTACATGCATTGTTCAAAAAACACTACCGCCTCAGATTTCCATCTCGGCTCAGCCAATTATGCAAGAATGTTTCGGGGCGACTGGCATGGATGTGAATTTCTCCATGACGGGCGAGCCGCCATTCTGGGTGGAGCTTCAAGTAGTCAATAAGGTTACTGGAAAGCGTGCAGTGGAACGGAAAGACTTTTCTAAAGCACTGCACACATTAAGAATGCAGCCACAGGAACCTGGTGAATATGAATATGTTTTTTTGAAGGTGAGTCTCCAGGGATCTTTGCATGCATAATTTGCATTGTGGGTTCACATGTCATGTTATCGGTAGATTGGTGACGCGGTCTACACAATGGGAGTTCCCGTGGAGGGCATAAGCTTTAAGCAGGTCATTCACACGCCGTCGAGAGTGTCCGTCGTCTCGGCAGACGGTAAACGGTGTATTGGAGATTCTGCTAAGGTTGAAGTGAGCCTAGCGGGAGAGCCCCCATGGTCGCTGTCGTACGAAATTACGAGGGGAACAACCAAGACGCAATACACGAAGTCGAATATCACTCAAGACAGAATCGTTATTGAGACACCGACGTTGGATAGCCCTGGGACATATGTTGTGGACCTGACAGGTACGCTCGCCGTGGGTCAATGTGTGTAGGGGTATCGTCATCCTTATTTTCTTTTTCAAACAGAAATTAGGGACGGAAATGGTTGTGTAGCACCGGTGCCGACCGACCCAATAGCAATCGAGGTACTATCGCAGCGACCTAGCGCTCACTTCCATTGCCCGAAGCCTATTCATTTCCTGGAAAACGACCGAGCAAAGATTCCTGTCGTAGTATCAGGACAGTAAGTTACGACTAAATCTGTTGGGTGATATACACGTCCACATGTTAACCTAATTCACTCTGCAGTGGAAAGTACATGCTAAAGTATAAGAGGGCTGCCCCTCCTGGCGCTGAATATACCATTACTGGGGACAGAACTATTGAAGGCGTCACTGTGAGTAAAAGTTGCCCTCTCGAATGGTGCCATCAGGGTTGACTAAACCCTTTCAAAGATCTCGGAGCCAGGAATATATGAGTTGACAGCATTTAATGACGCCTATTGTTCGGGAAGAGTTGTAGAACCAACTAAATGCCAAGGTGGGCTTGAGCGTACTAAGTTTCAAAAAGTCGGGAAGCTCATTTGATATCTCCTTTTCTAGCCTTCACGATCCCAAAACCGAAGCTGGAGATACCTCCAACTGAATATGAAATTGCTGCAGATCATACTCTTCAGCGTAAAGCCGTTTGCGAGAACTCACCTGACAGGCTGGAATTGCACTTGAACGGGACACCTCCTTTTACGATATTCTACACACATGAGTGGCAGTCTCCGAGCAAGGAACGCACCGAGTCGAAAAAGACAGCAATCAGCGAATACGAAAACCGTGTCGCACAGCAGTTTGCGAGGATCAGCTTGGTCACGGACAAACCGGGACGTCATATCTACAAGTTCACTGGAATTGCGGATGGTAATTACCAAACGCGGATTCCTCTTCACCACCAAAACGTTTTGCAACAGGTCCACGAGAGACCAAAGGCAGTGTTTTTGGATGAGGCTCAACGGACGTTCCAATGCATAGCGACCGAAACTGATACTGAACTGCGAATTCAACTGACTGGAAGTCCTCCTTTCAACCTTCAAGTCTACCGCAAGCATCCGTCATCGTCGGACCCCGAGATTCTCAATTTACAAGTCAATACGACATTGTTCACCTACCGTCCTGAGAAGCCAACCATCATAGGACGGTATGTTTATACCATCAAATCCATCTCTGATCGAACCGGATGCGAATCGGTATATGAAGGCACGGAACCCGGAGCCCAAGTCACAGTTCAAGTAACGGATATGGCCCGAATTACAATGGAGCACGAACAAAAGGTGACATGCGTCGGTGACATGCTGTCGTACACACTGGAAGGAACGGCCCCTTTTACCATTGGATATCAATGGAATGGTGTGTCCAAACCAGATATTACAGTCAATGACCCTGTGTTGATGCTGCTTGCCGCTGAATCCGGTTTTGTGAATGTGACACGGGTTTGTAATGCCATGAAGTGCTGTTATCAACCTCCTGGAGGGCTTGTCAAGGAAGTAAATCCCTTGCCAAGAGCGATTGTGGATGGGGGAATTGATATCATTGATGACATTCGAGAAGGTGTGACTCTCATTATTGCTTGAATGGATGCGAATGATTTGGTGACTCACGTTATTCGATGCTTCCTAGGTGATGAGTCGGTGATAGGAGTAGAGTTTGAAGGAACTGCTCCTTTCAGTTTCCGATATACCCGCACACCGTTGCTAGATCCTGAGGTTCAGCGACGAGACCCCGACGAGTCATTTACGATTGAGAATATATTTAGCAATAAGGTGAGAAGATACGTGGTAGACTTCATGTCGGACCGGATTTCTAATTAGCAACGATTCTTGTCTTCCCAGTACCTACTCACTACGGATAAAGAAGGCCTTTTCCGCGTTACTTGGGTGAAAGACCGGTTCTGTGAGTTCCCTCCGAAAAAATGGGCCGATCCAAAAGCTGCAAATGTACTTTTGAGAGGGAGCAAGAAGCGAGATTAGGCGATGTATATTCGTAGACATTGTACTTTGGTGGGCGGTTGTTTATGGTTTGCATATAATTTTGACCATTGCTTTGGTGGTGCATGTTGAGATGGGTATTATATATAGGACGATGTGAGATATTTATGACCATAAAGCATGGTATTCATGTGGGCTAGCGAAAGGATGGCACGCCGTGAAATATGGCGCATGCAAACTTTTACTCTTTGATATAAATTGCTCTACTCCTTTCGTTCCAGGAGGCCTTATGCGAACAGCGGAGGGAGCTGTTCCATACAATGCGCGGACAAAGCCAAGTTTCAACGATTTGTGACTATTCATCTATGCGCTGCATATCCGATCTTAACTTGCAAAGACCACCGAGCACCGAATCTTGGCGCTCTTGCTTTGCTCAAACCAGCTGCGAGTTCACTGGACACTGAAGAATATTTCCGTCGGCAGGACACCTAGACACTATCCAATACATCGATGTACTGATACTATCGATGGAGTCTGTAGGTGACCATACAAGTGGTCGAACCAAGCCCGCCCCAGAACCATGCTCCCCAACACCAAGCCTCCCAAAGCCAAGGCACAACTTGTAATGGCTGTGGAAAAGCCGTGTCATTTGGAAAGTCAAGGAGCTACGATTGTGCTAGAAAGGGTGTGCGAAGAGCATCCTTCTCGTTTTTTTGGGACTGCTGTGGAGCAGTTCCTTCTTGTAAAAAGTACATTGGGGTGATTGTGACCAGGAATGAACCAACGCAGGGTTCCTTTTTTTCAAAGAGACACTCGTCCCTGCTCGTAGAACCCTTTGAATTTCATCGCCCTTCTCGCCATTGTCATCTCACAAGTTTCCTGAGGCTTTTACTTTTCCAAGGTTCCAATTGTCGAAAAGAAGGGTAACTTTCTCCCGTTCATCGGGATAATCCTTTCAAAGCCAATTGCTATTTTAGAGTCGATCTGGTTAACAAAAGAATACAGGGACCAATATATATGCGATGGGTAACGTGCTTTTGGACTGCTGACGGTTGATGATGTAGCGACGCAACGAACAGCAAATGGCTTTTTGTCGCTCCCGACTTTTCTGTTTTTTATATCATGTCCCGGGTCGTCCGCCTTTGCCGCAGTCTCCGATATGCATCATAATGATGGGATGGGGGGTTGCCGTCATGAAATTCCTTCTTTCTTGGCAGTTTTTTCTGTCAATAATATTCTGGAAAGAACATGTCAAATGATAGGAACCCTAAAACAAAACACAGTTAGTCATGATGGATGGCATGCATCGTTGAGCGGCATTTATAAGATCATTGCATTGGGGGAGTTACGAAAAAAAAGGGGGAATAAGGAACAGTTTAAACAAAGAAAAAGCCTTTTCGTCTCGTCATCCTCCCTCGTTTTTCAGCCGTCGGGGCCGGGGGGGTTCCAGACTCCCGTCGGGCATCATTTTGTCCTGAGCATCTCACGAGTTTCCTCTCGTCGCTCTGACCTATTCTCTCCCCTTCGATCCCTGCTGACTTCCTTATCGTATCCAGAGTCGTATGCAGGTAACGTATGCATATACTCGTCGAACCTTCCGCACAATTTCATCTCAACTGTCAAGTGATCCCTTCCTATATATAGTTTATCTCTCTCTTTGGGTCAACTCAAATGAGTTGGTGCGTCGGGTCTTTAAAAAACTGGCTTTCATGTGCCGACCTAGATTTCGCAGTCTGTGCTGTTTGAACCAAGATACTCCTGCTACAGGATCTCTTTGCGGCACTCTCCTGCCGGACCTCCAAGACCTGCCACATGCTACGTCTCAGCACTTCAACAAAAGTCATCAGCGGACATACGCAACAGTCACCAACTGAGCTCATTCCATCGCTGCAAAAGCCGTTGCTCAACGTCATGCCCGGTATCTCCTCCGCGGTCGTATATGACAACATTGCACCTGTCAACCCAGCAATGGACGGGATCATGTGCAGCGCAGGTCATCCGAACGATTTCTATGAATTGGAAGATGGTGGAAATGACTTTCAAGTTTTCTGGGTGGCTGGTAATAATGGAAAGATGGACGGCCAGAACATGATCGGTTTTGCAGATGGTTCTGCTGTGGGGTATGAATATGAGTATCCACGTCCAACAGACTCAGTGTTGCAGGATGGCATGGATGAAACAAACAGCACGATGAATCTTGCACCGAAAATCGGCCTCGATAATGTGCATGATGGCGAGAGTCAGATATATCATCTGCCACCTGATTCCTCTCCGTGGACCTCAGTACCTCAACATTCTGCGACGCATGATGGATGCAGCAACACTCCCGCACCCTCCACACCGACGTTATTTTCGCCCCTTTCCGATCTCCAGTTCCCTTTCGCTGCCGTCCAGCACTTTTCACTCTCACCATCGCTGGATCCCACCATCTCCATTATCAAGCACTCAAATACGCCTCATCATGGGGCTAGCCCCACCAATACTTCCCTGGCGCTCCGAAGAAGCACCCGCCGACGCAAACCTCCAAGCCAATCGTCATCCAACTCTCCGCGCTTCAGATGTCCTATTTTATCTTGCTCCAAAACTTTCTCCCGCCGTTTTAACTTAACCGCCCACCTCCGCACTCATGATCCGCAACGACCACGTCCCTTCAATTGTGATCAATGCCCTAGCACATTTGTCCGCGCTCACGATTTGCTACGACATGCCAGCGTTCACAGCAACAACAAACCTTATTCTTGCCCTATATGTGAGACAAGGTTCACAAGAATGGATGCACTTAGGCGTCACGAAAAGATGGCAAAGTGTGCCTCGGGAACGAAGCGAAAAGATAGCGCGGTGGGATTATGTGAGGAATTCGAGGTGAAAGAAGAGGAGGATTTCCCTACCTGAATTATCAAGGATTGGTTCTTACTACACGAAAATCTCGATCGAGTCAAGTTGAACGTCAAGGATCTTGTGCAAGGCTCTTGTATTGTCAGCAAGTGTCTCAAATGTCTATGCGCTTTCAAAATCGTTCAAGTTGTTGGTCAAGTGGATTGTAAAGTACTTTGATCAAAATAGCATGAGATAGTCGTCCGAATGTGATTTTTCGAGTCATGCAGCTACTGACTACCAGTATGCAAGAGGCATTAAGCCAGCGAATGGCATTTTCTATCCGATACTTCCCAGCCTCGGTTCCACAGCCAAGTTCCTTGCTTTTATTATTCACTTTTGGTATTCGAATCTAATAGATGATGTATTGCACTGACCAGATCTGTTACTGTATTGGGTCCTTCCAAGGGAGAAGATCCCCTAACTTTTGTTCTTTAATGACACCATCGGCTTTAGCAAAAGTTATTCTTTCATAGATCGAAGATTTCTACATACGATACTTAAATACTAATGCCCCCCAACTAGCTCTATGAATCATTGCTTCGGTCCTAGAAAACAAAGTAGGGCCACAGTTCTATTACATTATTCTAATGTATTCAAGCGTACGCCTTCTCTAAACAGGTCGTGGATCCCCAGCACTTCAACTAATGAGCTCTCTAGTTCCTCAGAAGGAAAGGACTGGCCGACTGATAACCCTATCAGCAAAAATTACACTTGGAGCAGTGGTGCCTTGACATGAGCCTCGGGTTTCCAGATATGATGAATGAAGCAGGGGATACAATACCATGAGCAATTTCCTAGTACAATCGTTCCTTCAATATCAGATGAAGAATACAGTGAAAATGGATAGGCAACAACAACAACAAGTAAAATTCAAACACTCAACATTGCTGGATTCCAATTGCAGGTCAGGGTTTGGATGCGTCTTCGTAGGTAGGACAAGGCTTGGAGGTCAAACTGCCACAAAACAGCTCACCATCTGTCGAAACAAGTCACGGCTGACCTCTTACACTAATATCAACTTGTCTAAAGCACTGGTAGCCAGACATTAAGAACTCTGTCGAGTCATGCCAACGAGAGTGTACCACTTCCATCATACAGATATCAAAATAATTCGTCATCTTACAAACTGATCACAGTATTCCACAACGGATTCCTTTAGTACGCAGGGTACGTACGGTTGTAGTTGGCTATTCGCTATTTGGCTGGAACATTTGGGAAGTCACGGACTAATCAGCCTTTCGTGCTCACGGACTAATCAGCCTTTCGTGCATCGTCTCAATATCACTGCGGACTGGTCCAACGTAGCCGACCCCTGAAAACACAATGTGCTAGATGGGAGCTTGTTGTCTCAGTCTCTGATAGACCGTGCTGTGTCCCACGTCCCAGCTACTTACCCATCCAGTCGGCTAGTGCTACGAACGACAAGGAGGCCCGAGCACTGACAACGCTCGCTTACCTCTGATTTTACGCAAGTTGCTCCGCACTACCTGCCACAAATTTGCGATGTGAACGGCCCATGATGTTCACAACCAACTCGAACGTTGTGACTTCGACAGTCCTTGGCAACTCATCATGGGGCGGATATCAGTTTACCCATTAATGCGGCCGGCAATCAAACCAAGTGATATGTGCAATCCCAAACTTTCGATATCTTAGAGCTGCCTGTGCTTTCGTTTGCCCGTCTTTATTTTATCTAAACTCTCCTAATTGTGACATCGTACAATGTGCCACGATTAATTGCTGAAAATCATCCGCTGCGGAGTCCTACGTTCGGGTGGCCGCCTACTTTTGGAATGGGTCCTTGTTCACACTCAAATCCTTTCGACCACTAGTGAACACCAATACGCTTATCCTTATCGTGCATTCACATGCAGACGTTCTTCTGATCCATATGCAGCGTGCTGGCTGGCCCTGCTGTGAAAAGACCCACAATTGGTAAATATGAGTGAGCTACACGTCAATGTCGGTCGTCCATCACGACATCCAGCGAGTACACAGAGTACGAGGGATCGCATAATAATGTCCCCCGTAGTGTGTGTTAGTCGCAGATGCGGATGGTTCATTAGTTGGCACAATGTGGGTACGGTTGGGAGTTAGAATGGTTAAGTGAAGAGGAAAGTGGAATACATCCACGCATCGAGGGGAGACGTTACACCGAAGATGCAGCTTCAAACGGCTTCGCCGACTGCTGTGCGTCAAAAGATGAGGTAATGAGAAGGTGGTAATAACGACCGTCAAACGGTAGCCTGAAGCACTGTACGTTGTGGACGAGCAGCATCAGGGAAGATGTCACAGACGAATCACACCTACACGGTGGAAAGCCAACACTCACAGAGAGAAGATCTCAGTAAATATGAGAGCAAGCTCAGGCATACTCACATACTGACGGATAGAATATATCTCCCACAACACGGTGTCGGTATGACATAAAGCACATTGCGATGCGACAGCATACATGAGCTTGACAACGACGTGTCTTGCGATTATTATATTGGCGTCGGGGAAGGTAATCGCAATAATGAACCAGTAAAAGTCAGACAAAGATCACAACAAAACAGGCCACAAGCAGAACACAAACCGTCACTCCGTCTAACCGAACCACAAACACACAGCAGCTTGATTCGCCAAATGATCAGGCCGCGGGCGTCCGGAATCCGTGTCAGATAGCCAACGGCGGAGAGACAGTTTAACTCTTGCTTGTCAAATTCCGTGTAGAGCGAATGCAGGTTCTTGAAGTCTTGCGTCGAATGAACGCAGCTGTCGTATTAGCATTACTGTTTCCTCCATGCTAGTCATCTCCGTCAGCCCCTCCCCTGAAGCGTCAGCCATCCCACACCACACCAGGGTATCTACACTACAAATGCCCCACCAGAATAATATACAATTAGGAGATCCAGTATGTGCAGAGAAAAAAACGTCCACTAGCACCGAGTATGTACAACCACGATCAACTACGCTAAGTCAACGAATTGACATCCTCTAAAAAATTGGTTGGGAAATCCGATCCAATAAACGAGGTGTTCAAATTAGTTCCACCAATTCGGTAAAAAGTTTCGCGATCACGCTCATATGATGCCTCAGGATATTCCCATTGTGACAGCGGAGGGGTAGAGTAGTCGGCAGCTTCCCAATCTTCTTCGCTTTCATCACCATCTCCGCTCTCATCTTCGTCCAGACCGAGTTCCGCGAATGCTTCATCCAGCAATTTGTCCACCTCCTGATCACTCGCGGCGGACTGATCTGCGGTAGCTGTCGATGATTTACTCTCTTCCTCTGATACTGTGTTCGATGAACGGTCATGAACTGAATGATGAGCAGGGCGGTAAGAGTCTCCACGAAACCTACGAGGACCGTTCCGCTTGTTACGTCGGCCAAGATTCGATCGAGCTTGACGCTGGAGCGAATTCGAAAGCATCGCATGAGGTCGCCCTGACTTGCCGTACTGAGATCGACGTCCGGTTTTTCTCAAATCAGCTTTTGACGCCAGGGGAATGTTAGAACCGTTCCACATCCGTGGAGCTCCATTTGCAGAAGCAGCAAATGACGGTTGATACCACATATATTGTTGCGCAAGTTGCGGCATGAAAGGGTTAAGAGGGTAGAAGAATTTTTGCTGTTGGGTGCGCATGTCTTTACGTTGAGCTGCTGGGCGGCGATTCTTTCCGAAGCGATGCCGGTCGTGTCCATCTAAATGTGTAACATGGTGACGGTCAATGTAATGTCGTGACATCAAGTTGAAAATGTCAAATTGATTCGTGTGTTTGGTGTTCCGAGGTTGCTGGTCTTTTCTCCGTTGTGTTTTGGGTCCCGCTCGGGCAAGGACAGGAGAGGTTCGAGGATCTGCGGGTACGTGTGGCGGGGGTGAGAGTACCGACATGGCTGACGTGCACAGTCTATTGACGAGTATGAATAAAAAGCGGTTCTTTCTAGCCTGGTAGCGTTCGCTTTATCTGCGTACCAACTCTGGTCGTTCTTCTTGAGTATCTCTTTTTGCTGGGAATTTCTTGGGGGAGAAAGAAGGTGTCGGGGGATTTCTTTCAAGGGGGTCTCCTTTTATACTCCCCCTGTGGGAAAACGCCCGATGACTGCGCGATTGTCAAAATTGCATGCATGTGCCTGTGAAGGGGAGCCAATGAAATGACGCGCAATGCGCCCACTTTCTACATATGGCTTAATCAAGTTATGCATTACGTAAACAGAACACCGCCTTCCAGAAAGCCAAAACAGCGTTTTGATTTCTTCAAGTAGGTCACGCACCAACGAGACCAATCGCTTATTGCGGGTTGGGGGATGCATTTCAATTGCTGTGGGGCATGACCAGCGACGGGCAGAATCAGCTGCATGATGAAGGAGATTTTAGGGGGAGGCGACTTTCAACCTGGTTCCATCAATTGGTCGTCGTTAATTTCACTGCAGAGCCCACTTGAGACTATGTTTTAACCAATTGGAACAGCATCAGTACCTACAATAGTTGATCGTTTTTCAGAATGGGTTAGAATGTGCACCCACTGACTTTTGGTCAATATTTTCATAAACCACTTGCAATTTCACCTCCGTCAATCGGCTACATATATATGTAAAATGTATTTGAATTGTTAAAGACAATTACGGTCGTTTAATGCCAATGCACACTGTTCGATCGCTCGTCTCAAAGACGGTGCCTTGTTTACATTATTTCTGCCATGTCATGTGTATGTGTAATTACATCATCATGCATTCAGTTTCACCGTCTAAAAGCTTACCTCTCTGGTCTAAAGCAACGAGAGTATCTTTGGGTGGCACAATTAAGAAGGAGCGATGCAAAGTTCCAGTTGAATTAAGTTGTGCAGAGCTGCTCTTAGCAAGGAGATGGGATTATTTGCTTCTTGTCATTTAACCCTGGTGAGCAACGGTATGTTTGCAGTCACCCTGACTGTTCTGGACGATAAGCCATGAAAGCGTTGAGCGCATTGGGGTGATCTCTGCAATAATGGTCGGAACACCTCCCTGAATTCTCCAGGAATTGTTAGAGGAATCACTGGCCCTCGTTCTACACATTGGTTGAATGAAGCTCTACACTTTCCAGTCTCGACAGATGTACACTCCCAACTGCAGCTCTGAGATGCTGGCTTAGATGGCAGTTAAAACATCCTGCGCCAACATTAGATGGCCATTCATCCTGACATAGTGGATAAGAACGTAAATGGACAGGCAGATGCTTCAAAGTGACACGCAGCTAAGCCCGCTCTGGGACGACTAAGCCTGCACCAATTGGCAGTCCACACGTCCAAACACCCCTGACTCATTGATGCAACTGCAACCTCATTTCTGTAGGTTGTCATCGAACAACCGCAACTTGTCACAGTGGATAAGCTCAACCTTCCGCTGGGTAAAGAAGAACGCGGCCCGCTCCTTCCAACAGACAGAACGGGGCTCTTGCACGACGTACACTTTCCATCGGAGCAAGGCAGTTCTAGTCATTCCCAAGAGTTTGAGTCAGTTTCCATTGAAATGGGAAAGTTGGTTCCAACAGAAGGTTTTGAGGACGGAATGGACCCTGGAACGGAGCGGAGAAGGTTTATAGCGGCAGAAACGGCAATACCGCGACAACCGCATGAAAAAAATCCTTTATGGAAGGATGCGGGCAATATCACCCTATTGATTGTTCTTTGTGAGTAGGATATTGTGAAGAAAACATACGGCATTCCCTGACTAAAGAATTTCTCACGATGTGAACATCCTTATAGACTTGCTCCAAGGCGTACCTCTAGGACTAAGTTTTGGAGCTGTGCCCTTCCTTTTAAAGTCGAAACTGAGCTTTGCCGACATTGCACTATTCTCCCTCTCATCCTATCCATACTCTCTCAAAGTATGAATTCTATTTCTCTATCCTGTTGTTGTTTCCTGCTCGATCTCAAATTTCTGATCGTTTGGCCGCAGCTGCTCTGGTCCCCGATTGTTGATTCAGTATTTTTTAAAGCGATTGGTCGACGAAAATCGTGGATCGTACCGATTCAGGCACTGACCGGGACATGTTTGGCGGTCCTTGGATCTCGTATCGATGAGATCATGAAACAGGTAGAATTGGTATTCGAGTCAATTTTACATCCTCACGTAATGCTCATCCACATCGAAATGTCCTCCTCCTAGGAGCATTTGCCCGTCACCATGTTGGCAATAGTATTCACTGCGCTCGTCTTCCTCTGTGCTACGCAAGGTATAGCTTTTCTCATTCAACATGTGCTCTGTTCTGGTAATCCATAATGAGCATTTTTGTAGATATTGCCGTGGACGGATGGGCGCTGACCCTTCTTCGAGATGAGAATAAGGTAACTACTTGTTTTTTCGGAACTTTATTGCGGCATTCTCTAACCGTGACTGTTTCAGCATTTTGCCTCAACTGGTATGTCGCCTCTGTGAAACGCCGTCACTATCTGGCGTACGAATTTGACGAGTGATTATGTCGTATGATAAAGCACAGACAATAGGATTGAACACAGGTGAGTTTTATCTCGTTGTGCCCACGAACCTTGATCGCGTTTCCTGATATCCATGTTCAAAGGATATTTTTTATCCTTTACCGTCTTTCTTGCCCTGAATTCCTCCGAGTTTTGTAACAAGTACATACGAAGCGTACCAGCCACCGAAGGTGTATTGCAATTGGGATCGTACCTTCAGTTCTGGGGAGTTATGTTCTTGCTCTGTGATGCTTGGTTAGTTTGCTTTAAGAAAGAGGTACGTCACTTGCGTCGATGGAGAAGGAACGCGCGACATTGTAGGTCTTATGGGCTGTGCTATTTCCAGGAGATTGATCATACCGAAGCGATCGACGAGATTAAAACGGTAAGGTTCTTGAAGGACGTTTTTTTCGATAACATAAACTGGAACCGTTTGTTTCAGGTCTATCAAACCATTTGGAAAGTCTGCATGATGCCCCGTGAGTGCATCGTTCAACATTTACTGGTCGCCATTTAAACATTCTTACATAACTGAATGGCAGACATGAAGAAGTTCATTGGAGTTCTGATGGTAGCCAAGATTGGCTTCATTGCAAACGAAGCGGTCACACCCCTCAAATTGCTAGACAAAGGACTGCATAAAGAAGATATGGCATTGTCGGTGCTTATTGACTTTCCCTTCCAAATTCTATTTGGTTACTATGCAGCAAAATGGAGTAGTGGTGCACAGCCACTTCGGCCGGTAGGAATCAATGTACTTTGCAAGTACTTGCTTGTACCCTAACCTTCTAGTATGCACAAGTGGCTTTACGCTTTCTATGGTCGTCTCGCATTTGCCGTTGTGGGAATGCTACTAGTTCGAGCTTTTCCATCAGGCGGAGTAACCTCCTCGTACTTCTTTATTGTGATATCGGCAACTGTGTTAAACTCCTTTACAAGGTAAATCGCCTTTCTGGATACTCCCCGTTTCTAAAGGCAAGGCACTTATCCGTTCATGCAGCACGGTTCAGTTTGTGGGAATGGGAAGCTTCTTCACAAAAATCAGTGACCCGCTGATAGGTATAGTTTATAGTTTACTTGTTCGAGTCCCAAGCTGGATGCATATCACTAACTGATCATCGACACTTAGGTGGTACTTACATGACTTTGGTACGGTCTTTGCTTATACCCATGGATATGGTACTTTATTGCAGGCTTACATCTGATTTCTTCATCGTCTAGCTCAATACCTTAAGTAATCTGGGAGGGACCTGGCCGCGCTTCTTTGTCCTCGAGGTAAATGAACGGCTACCCCTGTGTATGCTATATGGAACGATGACACTTTAACTCTGGCATTTCTTGCGCAGGCAGTAGATCACTATACAGATGCTCACTGCACCGTTACGGAACCGGAATCTTCAGTCTATCCAGTCTGTCTAACTGACACGCAAAAGGCTCACTGCAAATCCCTGGGAGGAGAGTGCATCGTCCGCCGCGATGGATATTATATCGTTGGCATCACGTCCGTTATAATAGGCTTGCTGACGTTACTCCTATATGTGAAGCCACAAATCGAGAGGTTACACAGATTACCAGACAGAGCATGGCGCTTGAGGAAGGAAAAGAGCGAAGATGACGGAGTAAATGGGACAGGCGGCAGAAGCGAGGAAACGGAAAAGCTCCTGGGACAGTAGCACTCGACGAGTACCCTGTAGACGAAAATCCTCACATTCTCATTCTGGGCATCAAGCAATCTGGTATTGCACTCATGCGCAAAACAGTCATCAGCCTGGCTATTGAACGTCTACCGGGGAAAATGTGGGTGACCTGGATATGCAAACTTTTTTGGACAACAAGTTATTTAGAACCTCACTTGGAGAAAGGAATAGGATAGATCCATATCAATAGAAGTGTTCATCAGATTATCATTATTTCTTCTCACGAAACCTCTAAAGCTTTGGAGGTGCTTTTTCATTTATTATGTATAGGATCCCAGCTTACGGCGATATACGACACCCAACTCCATTTATACAATATGTAAATGAACCCACTTTTTCACTAGCTACATCATATAAACCTCACGACTTTGGAGCGGCAGCACAGTAACCTGTCCACTGAGCTTTTTTGCAATTACACTTGTTCTGGATGACCCATTTGCTGTCTGTGTTAGCCAACCCGAGCAACCTCGTCAGCACTTTGTTCACTTTTTTTTGATTTCACAAATTATACTCACCAGCGCACTGCAACAAATTCCCCTTGCCATTCCCTGTAATGCCGCCATCACAAAACGTGTATCCCGTCTCGTACGATCCACAACTGGCACCCGCTTCAAAGGGTCCGGGGGTGGACGTTGGCAAGGTAGTTTGAGTCTTTGAGGCACAGTACGGGGCGTACTGGGGCTGTTTTGCACAAGGCTTCTTGCACTTGTTTTGCAGCGTCCAGTTTCCTATATTGTCTAGAATATTAGCAAAATCCACATGCATTAATAACCAATGCCTCGACATACCGGTAGCAGCATTACACTGTAAAAACAGCTTGCCGTTACAAGCGTACATGTCTTTTGCGGGGTTACATGAATCGCCAACGGTTACCGCGGCTGCTGCAGCGACCAAGAAGCCAATGACGGCTAGGAAGCAGGTGGTGTAGGTACGCATGATAATTCTTTATAATACGTATATATAAAAGATCAAATGTCGAGACAGGCTAGTAGAGGTTGGCTATGAGGGAAAGGGCGACGGACCGTCCGCTTTTTATGCACAAGAGTGAACCATCCATAGTCGTTCTGTTTAGAAAAACTCAAAAGAGCGCTCGACGTCACTGGCTTTGAAAAGACCCGTCTTCCCATTCTTTGATGTGGGATTCCTGCTTAGAGAGCTTTCCCTCCACAAAAGAAGATGGAGGAAAGAAGCTTTGGACGCCCGCTGAGCCCGCCAACTGCATGCTGACTTTTGAAAGTTCAAAGTCGCTCCGGGTGAACCATCAGGCAAGAACATAGAGTTCAGTGAAAACGCGCTTTACGTAATCAAGCGGACATTTTAAAGAGTTTAAACAGTTCGACGTGTCGCACTGCTTCTTTTACCCGCCAGCGCCCCGTAAAAGATCTGTAACCTTTCCCAGGACATCTTCTGAAATTCGGGAATCTGGATGCATTCTTTTGGGGTGAAAGTCACTCCCGCCGAGTGGAGATTTGATGATGATTTGCTCATCAAGTACCGGAAGAAGAGATTAACTATCGATATGTTCGACATCTATGTACAAGCCCCAGCAGTATATCTCTTATAATCTATGCGCAGCTAATTTTACCCAGGCCTATTCTGAGACATATCCGGAGAAACTCTCTGAGCTGGATACATGTAGGTATAAGGAACCCCAGGATGACAGGTACATGAGTGCGAGGGATGATTATTGTACGGATGTGGATGAGGGTACACAACCACTTGATACGGGTATGGATATGGATAAGGGAGTGGTGCAGGATATGGCTGAGATTGTACAGGAAGATGCGCTGGAGGCAGGCCAGCAGTAGGGTAACTAGTAGGAAGACATTGGTCTGCTCTTTGAAGAGCCCCCTGTGTTGTCTCTGGTAGCGACGCATTTCGGGAGGGGTGGTCCTTGTCCGTCAAGCACTTTGAGGGGCCCGGCAAATTGTTATTTCCTGCTGCTTGAACAGTTTGTGTCCCACGAAGGCATCCCTCACTACCGTTCGACGCTGCAGGAAACAGCGGACCCTGTGCGCCGGATAGACCACACACCGGAAGGTGGCAGCAACACTGAGCATGATGGAAAGGATAAGGCATCGGAAGGGGTCCAGCAACCGGTGCTCTGATCGATATCGGAGGGGTATGAAGGTGGCAAGAGGCATCAAAGTCCACATGTGCATCCATGCGCGATATCAACGAACCAGAAGCTGGGAAGCGCGGATGTGGATGTACCATGCTTGGTTGTGGATCCGACGACATTGCTGATTGCGGGTGACCGCTTGGGGTTGAAGTAATTTGCGTAAATTGAATTGAGTCCGGTCCCAAAGGTTGAGAACCCAAGTGATGAGTGTATCCGCCCGATGACGGATCCTCGAAAGACCTATTTAGAAATAGGGGTTGAGGGGCTGGCGTGGCTTGAGCTGGTGCCTCCATAGTCCGTCCTGCGTTGTGACTGTCTGGCACTGGCAAGGGGGTGGAACACGCGAGCGATGGTTGAGACACATGTTCACGTGGTCGGGTTTCTGAGGCCCTGGTTGTGCATAGTGTCGAATGATTGGTGGCCTGCACAGTCACAGGTACCGGGGAGTAGTGTGGTCCATTTTCTATTCCGCACGAGGCACTGGTAGGCAGTACAGTAGACTCTGAAGTACTGGTTCGACCAGAACTCGTCACATTAGAATCGGTGCCACGACGGGAACCTCTCCGCGACATGGGCGGAGTGTCCCGTGTCCCCATCTCGACTCTTCGAACCATCGCTATGGTGGGGGATATCGGGATGGCTTCGGACGCCGGTGATGCGGGTGGCGGAGTGGCATAAACAGGATCGCTCATCGATCGGGCGCAAACAGGCGACATTCCTAGGGGAGACATAATACCAAACGAGGTCTCAGCATTATTGCTAAACCATGCGCCCAAGTCTGAAGCTGGCGATCCCAAGGACATGGGCGAAGGTGGCACACTCGCTCCTCGCTTGGTTGCGCGCCGCTTTGGAGCACTATCTGTGCGGGGTAGATGTAGATCGTAGTGTTGCTGCAGATTATCCTTCCTCGCGAAGCGCCTGTTGCATTCCGGCCATGAGCATTCAAATGGTCTCTCGCCCGTGTGCGTTCGCTCGTGTCGTACTAGATGCGTTCTGCGGAAATGAGCAATTGCAAGCATCTATCAGTCATGATCTTTGAGAGACTATTATGAAATTAGTGAACCTCACTTTGTTTTGAAAGACTTCCCGCAATCTGGTACTGGACACATCAACATGCGCGTGAGCTTGCTCTTCCCGCTGGGAAATGAATGCGCGTGCCATTTCAAGTTCCCTCGCGTGCTGCGTTCCGCAAAAACGTAGGCAGCTTCCTGTGCCTTTGACTGTTCAAGAACGGTAGGATGGGCCTGTGCTTCGATCGACGCGCTTGGAGGAGCCGTAGCAGAACGCGGAGTTGGTAGCTGTGAGGACGCATGAATAGGAGTTAAGCCCAGTTCCAACGTAGAGCCATTTCGTTCGGAAACATGTTTCGGTAGAGGAGTGCACGGGAATCCAGAAGGTCCAAAAACCAATGACTTGGAGGCACCAGGAGAGCCACTTGTATGCGGAAGTCCACTATACCCACTTGGACTGCCGTCTGAAATATCAGGAGAGCCCGTGGTTGACACAATGCCGGGTCCTATTGCAGACAGGTGCGCAGGTTGGTCACCAGCGCTTGCAGGCCTACCGCTGGCAGAGGCAGCTTGCATTCTTTGCAGCAATGGCTTACACTGACAGCCCTCAGTCGCAAAATCCTGTGTTAAGGCGTCTCAGCCTCACCGCGAGCTCGCCTGTCGCCACAGTCGAGAGACGAGGGAAGTGTCAAGAAGGCACGCAAATGCAACAGGTCTCACCGCAATAGGCCAACCTACATAATTGGTAGAAGAAACAAGAACGGATGTGAGTGATACACAGGTAGTTGGAAGGTGGAAGTAGAAACTTTTTCGTGCCGCGAGGTCCGCGTCTTGTTACGAGGTCGCACACATGCGAACCATTCCTCCATGACAGCAATTCCCATTTTACCTTTCTTTGCCACAACTCCTGCCAGTGCATCAAAGCGCAACAAGAGCGTTTGGCACTGAAAAAGAAGCAACCCCCTTGGACAGCTGCCCAGGAGTAGGTTGCCAGTCTTTTTTTAGTCTCAAGCCGGTCGGGATGGAGGAGCACCCCAGTGCACCCAATTCTCTACTGTCCCCACTAGCTTCAAATCTGGAAATCCTCTTATGCTCGGGTGCGTAAATGTATTTTTAATTCCCGCTTGCAAAATGAGGTTGAGCGTGAAGACGCCACGATGTGTGCCAGTGTGCAAGTGTGCAAAACGAATTGGATCTTGGAATTTCGAGCTTTTATCCAAGGCGAGCAACCGTGCCACCAAGCAAATCGAATCGGCAATGAAAAAGTACTTGGATTCGGATTGTTAAAAGTATGGTGTGATTGTGAAGAAGTGGATTGCATTTCAAATGCGGCTAAGTGCATTAAATGCTCTCATAAGCAGACCTCCGACGCGTTCCCCAACGCGTCCGCAGCGTTTAAACACTCCTTGTCGAACGCATGGGTGAGCTATCCGACAGTTTATGAATTGTAAGCGCTTGATGCTTGAGAATGCGCCAATTTGCTGAGCAAGGTTTGTTTAGCTCATTTATTCTAGCGGTGAAGGATGGCTTCGCCAATATTCGATGTATTGAGTACTACATTCATTGATGAGTTATGACTAGTCGCTACATGTATCGTCGATGCCATTGGAAATGTCATACTCGATGAAATCAGTTCCATTCTCATCGCCGTTTTCTACATGGGCTGTTATCTCCGCGCAACCTCTCGTATCTCGCTGTCATCACTTTCAACCGTTCCTTATTGTAGCCCCACGATCGCCTTTACTGTTATTAATAATTAACTCTAAATTGTCTGACACTGCTTTCTTTGAGGTCACAACACTCATTAGCACATCTCCCAAAAACACCGTTGGAGACGGGCTCGAAAAAAGTGGTGTTCATGGATCTTGCCATTACGTGATATGTCACGTGACAACTCCACTCTCGCGTTGACGATCGGTTAACGAAAGCCAGAACGAATGCCCGAACTGCGAAGGAGTGCTCGCAAGATGTCGTTCCCCGAAACCCATATCCTGACTTCTATCTCCTCTGTAGCTAGACCGCATGGTGCTTGTCCAGTGGGTCTGGATATAAACTTCCATGAAGAACTCAACCTTGCGACGCACAGTCCCTCCCCCATTTCCCCCATTCATACCACTGATGTTGAGCAGGACTTGTTTACACGTCGAAATTCAGAAAGTGAAGTGAACGACCCCCTTCTACTGCAGCAACACAAGAAGCAGGCTGAAGAGCTCAATGAACTACGCAAAAGAGGAAAGGCGGGAAAGCAATTGACTGCATTTTATGAGCGGCAGAACGAGTTAATTGACGACTTGCTACGGCCACCTGATACGAGGGAAGAAGGCGAAGCAAAAAATTTGGTGAAGCTCAAGGTTGCAGTGTATGGTTCACTGTTGGCAAATATTTGCTTGTTTGCCTTGCAACTCGTAGCAGCGATCCTATCTGGCTCATTGGCATTATTTGCAACAACGGCTGATGCTTTTATGGACCTTGCTTCTTCGGCGGTATTGGTATATACGGGCCGCGCAGCTCTTTCGCAAAATTTCCATCAGTATCCCACTGGGAAAACGAGAATGGAAACGGCTGGGATAATCGTCTTTGCCTCACTCATGGCTACGTTATCTGTGCAGTTGATGGTAAGACAGCTTGACGGCGGATAGATGGCAATTTGCCTGTTGTCTTCAATAGTTTTTTGTTCGGTAGGTGGAAGGGGCAAGGGCTCTCATTAGCAGCAGCCATGAAGTCGATCTCTCGCCCTTATCCATTGGCTTGATAGCAGCAGCCATCGGTACGTTGCGTGTGTCTCATATCCAATATCAAAAACAACGATTGTTGACATCAAACCGCTACCTCAGCAACCAAGGGCGTCCTCTACTTGTACTGTCAAGCTGTTTCCCAATACCCGTCCGCCAGAATTCTCGCGCAGGATCACCGCAATGACATCTTCATGAATTCCATCGGAATTACACTTTCCGTTTTGGGCCAAAAAGTCGCATGGTGGCTAGATCCAGCGGTAATTGACATGAGCGCGAGGACTTGAAGCAACCGACTGACGTCTGGGATTTATTACAAAGGTGCGATATTGATCGCTGCTCTAATCCTCAGATCGTGGGCCGGAACCGCACATGGTAACTTCCTTGCCGTCGTTGTATGAAAATAAACATCTGATAACGCATTCTTTTTTAGAGCATATCCAATACATTGTGGGGAAGACAGCAGAGCCCGCTTTTCTGCAAAGGGTTACTTATCTCACGTTGACGCACGATCCCCGCATTCTACAGATTGATACCTGCCGTGCGTATCATGCTGGAAATAATTTTTTTGTCGAGGTGGACATTGTGCTGCCGCCCAACATGCTGTTGGCGGAGGCTCACGATATTGGAGAGGCATTGCAAATTAAGCTGGAGACTCTCCCGAACGTGGAGCGAGCATTTGTTCATTTGGACTACGAGACGACACATGCTCCAGAGCATCGAAAGATGCGCTAAGTAGAAGTATTCCATCTGACGTCCTGATTGAGATCAAGTGGAGCTTGAACCACCGCTTCAAGATTAATGAACAGCAAATGAGCAGCCAGTATATTTCCTTGCTTATTTATTGTACTTAAAGAGGATGTTCCCCAAGGTGCCATACATTGCCTTATGAAAATGTAATTTACCTTAATATACTATAAAAATCACTCACTGAAAATGAGATTGGCCTCCATTGATTGATTGATCACTCTCAAATATAGCTAAAATTAGCACGCTGTACGGCACTTCTTCTATAGTCTCTAAGATGGGTATCGTCGTAGCAAATGTTGCCAGTAGGGCGGCCATCAGCAATTACATCAACTGAAGGAATTCAGTAGATGGGTATAAAATTTCAGTCTCTCGCAAATACATTGCTAACGCCACGGTTTTGAATTGATCTTCGACACATCTGAAGTGTTAGGGCGAGTACGAGATGATGATCTTGCGAAGGAAGGATCCAGTTCCCTCAGCTCGTTTAACGTACGCTGTTGCAAGCTCTCTCAACCCATCCTCCATGCGCGTGGGGGACAGCACAGACCACTTCCTGCGCCACATCGGCTTTCGTAATGCCAACCCCGCCCGCGCGATCAAACTTACGCGCCAGCCTTCGGTTTCCGTTGTGACTACCAATTGAACATCTTCTCCATATGTTCAACAAGTATACCATTTTCACACATTCCCACTATGCCCGCGCCTTTGCTAAATGAGTACAAGAGCAAATTCGCATTTCGTCGATTTGTTCGAACACTTTCTGGCGGCCCACAACTTGCACCACCTGATACTCCAACTTCAAATGCAGTTGCATTATACGCGTTACAGGGATTTGTATACTTTATTCCATGGGTGGGTGCGGCTATAGTGTATGGTATATGGGGTGATGCGGGATGTGGATTTGGTAGTGGGCCAAATGTCGGGTACGGAGGTGAGGTGAGAGCGTGGAGTGTGCGGTGTTCCCTTTTGATTGGCACTATCTGAGCATACATAGCCGAGATGAGCTATACTCCTAACTATCATCTTTTTATCTAGCCTTGATGCTGGTCCTGATCATATTCCTACATATGCCGTCGTACATTTCCCTTCGCCGCCGTCACGCCCCTGCTGTAAATACCAATGTGCTGCCAAGTGATGCAGAAGAGCTTCCACTGCAAGGGCCCTTGATGGTATCCGCCTATACCTATGCAATTGAAGAATTCCAAGAGCTGAAAAATGGGCTGTGGGTTGCACATAGAGTCATGCAAACTGTTCTCTCAGGATTCTTTCTGAGTGCGTGCCTAGCATACTTAGCGCCTGGGACCTTAAGAGAACGGTGAGCTGCCCGTCTTAATTAATGTTGTAGATCTGAACTCATATCTTGCACAAGATATGGGAGCAATGGTGCTGCATGGGTGATGTACGCTTTGGGTTGGATCACAGTATTGATGGCGCAATGGTCGCTGACTTGGTAAGTAATGAAGTAAGCCAAGTTTGTCTGTCCTAAAACGTGCTTGTTGACTGGCGTTGCAGTACTCCACCACCAGAACCGAATACGTAAGTGTTGCTACTGTGGGCTTGTTCCAATGCTTCGCGCATATCAAATTGACAAATGCTGGGGACAAATGTGCCGCTAGATACTACACGGAAGATCCATGGAAGATAGACATTTACACTCGGCCCTTTTATCTCATATTACTGCTCATTATTGGTGGACTACAAGTAGGTGACACGTCAATCATCCAGTTACGGTATTTGGGACGAATCCGACGCTAATATTGCCTATCCGCCTGTTAGATCTGGATCCCCCAGCTTGATATTGCCAATTTTTATCTGTGCATTCTATGGGTAATATTTCCCCTCTTATGGACAACTGGAATTGCTCCTTCACTGAGAATCTTTCTAGCAACCGCGTTTGAAAAGGTGAGGTTCAAGTGAGAACCTACCATGAAGTGACCAACTTAAAGATATCCAATAGGCGCATACAGTACTTACCGCGGCGTCTCCGACGCTTTCCCCGAAACGCACTGCCCTCCTTTTCCTCTTTACAACCGTACCTAGCATTGCAGTCACTTGCATCCTTCTCGTTTGCGTCTCGCCACTTGCTGCATTGTGCTTTTCAGCGATAGCAGGATGTATTGTCGCAAGTCGAGTGTGGCTAGACTGGAGAACCGTTCGTACCAGCCGAACAAACGACTTTCCACATCTCATAGCACAAGTACGCCCGAGCATCGAATCACTCTACCTTTGCATCCGTTTGGTTATCTTGGCTGCTGTCGTTGCTGCCATCGGTGAAACATCGGACGACCTGATGGAGCATCCAGCGACAGTTGTTCTTCTTATCCTGGTGATACTTTTAACGTCTCTGCTCATAACCTCTCACGAGCTACAGCAAGTCCATATTCCCAGTTGTTTGCCGGTGCTGCGCAATCCATTACGAAGTTTCATTGGGCATGGCGACGCTATCCGCCAGCGAATAGTCCGAAATTTTGGCATTTTGCATATGCTCGCTTACCACTGCTTACCGTACGCTGTAACGGGGTGGATCCTGGCAGAGGCTTTAGAAGACTTCGGTACTCGGTCGAACAAACCATATCGGGAAGCGTGGTTTTGGGCCGGCCTTATGCTAATGAGAGCGTTCAGGTATGCCTGGATTGGACCGGGCACGGCGGGAATTGTAATTTGCGGTGTTGCTATCGTGGACGCCGGAGTCGAGTACGGCAACTGGTGGTTAGGGCTAAACGTTGGTACAAGAATATTGATTGTCTCCATCGTATGGGAAGCCGCAGTAAGGGCGTGGTGGAAATGCGGATTTTGGGTGATGGCATTAGCTGGTTTTCTGGTAAGTTTTAGCCGGGCGTAATTTGTGGCTCTCGTTTAATATAGTGGTGGTTTTCTCCTTTAGTTTAACAAAAAAGAGCGACGACCTCAATGGTATCTCTATCTGCTCGTCAGCATGATAGTGACACCGCCGGTGATCGTTGTTAGTAGCGTAATCGATGCTCCCATGCTCCCCGTCATGGGGTTGCCCATATTCTGGATGGGGTTTCCTAGACCAGCACGATTTTGGCCTTCATTGGGTATGGGACATGAACCGAGCGTCCACGATATGCTTCGTTGTAGTTCAACTTACTCTATTAAGCAGACCGCGATTATGTCCCGTCTTCCGATTCCCTTCTCTATTCAAGCCTTCTGCCTAAACTTCTTCCCAAGCTGTCTGCTCAAATCTCACAGGGCGCACTTCCATCAATTTCACCATCCAGCAACATGTTACTTATCCGCCTCGATTCTCGTCTATTGATCGTCCGCTGTGTGGAATGTTACTTTGAGGGCGTCATGTGTCTTATAGCAGGTGTCGAACTTGAGCCGACTAGCTGCCATGCGTTAGAAGGAACTGAGGTAGACAACATTTTGGAGGGTGTGTTAACTGGCAAAGACTTGAAGTTGGGGAATAGTAACATTTGGAAAACTCTGAAGGTGCGCCCAGTTTTTCACCTGTTCATCGTCGCTGCAGTGCTAAACAATTTCGTTTCGGATTGCAGCCTAAAGGCGTAGTGAAAACTGACACATACATCAGCACACGGACTGTCGTCACAGGCGTCCTTGATCACCCAAGTGTTCTTCGGCAAATTCCGGCAGTCTTCATGAAAGCATTGGTATGGTGCTTTGCTCGGAAACTAGGCCCGCAAGATGTTAAAAGGTGCTTTCGAAGCAGATGCGCATCCAAACATTGGAAATATTATTTACTCTTGCCCTATTGTGTCAGGTTTGCATCAACCATACCTCACCTAAACCGAGAAGTCATCCAAGCGTGCATGCCTCTGTTCCCTGCGAAATGGTACGACTTCTTGGAGTTTCTTAAAGCACGGAAAAGGCATCATTCGGTGGCAGACATCAAGAATGAGATGGAATGTGAAAGCCAAAACAATTCAATGGAAGCTGCAGCCCTTCTTGCTAGTGTTTGCTATGCAGTTGTGTTTGGCATCAGTAAGTTGTTCGGTTCACACGGCGATTGGGGGGTATTGAAAAGAAAGAATTCCAACTTTATTCATCTCCCTGACCTGTCTCGCACGCAGATACGCCGACTGCCGCGCCTTCACCAGTTGCCGACCTCCGTACTCTTTTTCGCATTTATCATGGTGACCTACCCTCCCTTCCCTCAGCAGGTCGCCTTTGGCTTGATGCTGCCGACCATTCGGAGCTTCGTTGGATTTGCTTGGTGTCGTTTCGGTGGGCGGTCAGGACAATCTACGAGCGAGCAGGGGAAGAACCCCAGGAAGAGGAGTTTGATGATATTAACGTAAGTGAAGAAACTGCTCGCCCGCTGGCTCGCTGTACTTGTAAAGTAATGCGTTATTTATAGGCGCTTTTCGAAGCATATGATACCGTGCATCACACCTCCCTTGACCCGTCTTCTTTGCTGTCTAATCCGCTGCCATTCGATACGGCATCAACACCTACTGCCTGGCGTAGTGTGCTTGCGCGCGGCGGAGAATCATTATTTGGGATGTATCTGCAAGCAGACGGCATGCGAGGCAATACTGTGGGAGTCCGGATGATCAAAAAGGAGAGAGATGTATGTTGTTGGGTGGGCGAAGTGAACGGAGAAGCAGTTAGAGTAAGTCAGCTTAAACAATTATGGCATCGTTCACTTGCTAGATGATTATTTTTAAATGTTTCCGATTGACTACTTTGGTAGGGCATCTGGGCGAACCTCGTTTTTGAGCTGCTCTATTTAACAAACGACGATGATGGTGTGTTCCTGCTTTGGTTTTCTGTTCAGGCAACTCATCATGTCATTTACTTTCCTGATTTCTTTCCTTCTTTTCATCTCAGAGCGATACAGCATTCAAGCTCACCCGGTACGAGAGCAGTCTTATCAATCACAGTGGTTTTCACACTATCTGACATCATACTTTCCTTAGCTACTACTCCGAAATCTCACAGTGCAAACGTCCAATCCGCCATTGGGCTATCCATTGTATCTCGGACACGGTGCAATATCTCTACCTATATGGGGAACTGGTGCCAGGAGGGACAGACGAGTGAATATCGAAGGTTGATTGACGGGGAAAGATGGCGAAGGTGTGCAGGCACCCTGTAGCGTCAAAGGAACACAACCTTTCAAAGATACAAACTATGACTTTTTGAAACCTGCCTATAGCAGCACAGGGGCCTGCATCAGTGGATGTCTGGGCCGAGATGGAAACCTTAGTTTGATTTCTATAATATTTAGGTGGCATTAAGACCGTGGGTATAGTAAGGCGTCTGCCTGCCATGATGAATAGGTCAATGTCCAACAGTAGCGGGCGATCCAATGTCAAATCCTTTCAATGAGCCGTTCGGAAGGGTTCTCTCCTAGCCTCTCACTAACCCATTGCAGAACTTCATCACCTCTCTCAGTTCTAAAAAAATATCCGGTGGTAGCCCTTTCAAGCCCTCTTTTTAATCCGATTAGAAGCCTATCTGCTTCTCCTGGCTTTTCCTGACTATCCCGCTTCCTGGCAAAATCGTCCCACTGCTCAATAATTTTCATGTCAGGGCATCCCGCAATAGCGTTCTCTACAGCGACTGCCATCCGTCCACTTTTGGAGCTCGAATAAAAATCGAAGATAAATGGCAGTAAATGGGAACACGCTAAAGGGGAGGCAGTCGCCACCGTCTCGATGGCTGACATGCGTTCCGAGGGTGAAACGAGGTCCTGCTTTTGGAGCAGGTCAAGTAGGCGATCAATTTGGGCGCTATCTTGTGTGCTTGCAAGTGCGCTCAAAATGTCTCCTGCCGGCTTGGGTCCCGATTGTTTTGTGTACAAATCGAACATAATATCAAAATTCTTCGAGGTATTTCGAACCGCTGCGATGTAAACGAGATCCAGAAGCTCTTCCGATGGCAAATCATCCTCTTTATTATCCAAAAGAGCTGAAAAATACCGCATTGCTTGGGAGGTAACTTGTTGCTCTTGCATATCAATAGCGAGTGACAAAATCGCTCGGCGCATAAGATCCTGCATATGTTGATCGTTACTGTTACCGGCCTTGGCCTTCCATCCAACCTTTACTACAATATCTTCCAGGAGGCGGCGGAACCAGGCTCTCACGCTATTTGCCGCGACATGGTAACCCAGACTTTTTTCCAACTCCTTTAATGCGTCACTAGCCGTCAGCCAGACGATCGGATCAGTTTCACGTTTCAGGAACAGCAGGCATGGAAATCCATCCTGGGCGATTACCCTATTTGAAAGCACCAGTGCAATAACATCAGATACAATTCCTGCACGATCTGCAGGTCGTAGACTGGTTGGATTGGTCAACAGCAATTCGGAAAGCAGTTTATAAGTTGTTGCTCCATATTGTGTGCGATAAAATCCTGTACGATTGGGATTTGCTAGGATAAGGGATTCCGGAGAAAGCTCGGATATGGGAAATAAGCTTGTCGGGTCCCGTAAGGTGACGGAATGCACAGATTTGACATCCGAAAGAATTGCAAACTCAAAGGGCACGACCCAAGTTTGATCTTCGGTGTTCTCCGGGCTTGCCCAAAGCGTGAATCGACGTTGGCTCAACCGGAGGACACCATTTTCAGGGATAACAGTGATAACGGGATATCCAGGGCGGGAAACCCATGTGTCCATCATGGAACGCACCACGTTATGATCTCCATCGACCGTCCCAACAATAGCGGACATGTCAGCCCACAGATCTGCGGTGGTAGCAACGCCAAAGCGACATCGGGTCAGGTATTTCCTTATTCCTTGGCAGAATCCTCCGCACATATGCCTATCGTCAGTCTTTGAATTCATCCACGACTTCAGCATTCCAACAATTGCAGCCCCCTTATCGTATGTGATATCGTCAAATATCCTGGGAATCGTGCGTTGGTCATCGACCGCCATGGTAACAGGATGGGTGAAGGAGGATGAATCCGCCCGGAATGCCAGCACATGTTCCATGTAAAAAAATTGTGACTCAAGATCCCATGAAGGCTCAATGGCAGAAACTGCCTGGTATTGCATAAACTCTGCGAACCCTTCATTAAGCCACCTATAAACAAAATTATTAGACTTGTTCGTAGAATAGATGAAGACGTAAATGCTTACAGATCGTTCCACCATCTCATCGTGACAATATCACCAAACCACTGAAAACCCACGTCATTAGCACAGAATTACTTAATTAAATTGATCAAGACACAACCTGGTGTGCGATTTCATGTGCCACCAGCAATGCAATAGTTTGCTTATCTTCCGCTGAAGAGGTCTCAGACGACATTAGCAAGTCTTCTTCGAAGATCATCAAGCCAAAATTTTCCATAGCGTCGCCTTGGAAAAATCAAATACGTTCATCAAATGAAGAGTGCGCGGGACTTTGCAGGAAACTCACCTGAGAAATCTGGCATCGGAAACAAATCGAGTTTTGGCAGCGGGAACGGAATTCCATATTGACTTTCAAAAAATTCAAGTGACCGCAGCGCCACGTGTAAGGGATATCTAGTAGCTAATGTTCAGCTGTTTACATGGAACCCCCGGGTTACGTTGCAAAGATAATGGTAACGAACCGTGCGTCGCTCTGTTGACCAGGTCTAAAGAATACTCTCATGTCTACTCCGCTTTCTGTCTTGTTTTCCACACTCTTGAAATCCCCGATCGCCCAAGCGGCCAGATAAGTGCTCATCGGCGGGGTCGGTTGGAACTCAAACCGCGTGAATCGCGCACCATCTGCGCTCGCATCCAAATCATGTATTCTCGCAGCGGGCATGTTCGACAATGCATACAACCCCTTCCTTACTGTGATGGCGACGCGGAATTCCGCTTTCAAGGATGGCTCGTCAAAGCACGGAAACGCATGCCGAGCCCAAAAAGGTTCAAAATGCGTTGCAGCAACGTATCGTACTTCATCCGTTGATGCGTCGCGGTACGGGCTGCGGTAGAATCCATGCATTGTTCTATCTCCAATGTGTCCTTTATAGCTGATTACGAGGGTATAATTCATGGGGCGAATGACCTTTGAAAAGTGAAGAATAGTCATCCCATTGTCTGGGTCGGACGCGGCACTAGACGGAAAAACGATTGTGTTGCTGGCAAGGTGATGGACGAATGTATCTGAGAGTTCAAGCCCAACCGAGTGGAATGTGATATTGCTCGTGGACTCCAGAACTTCAATTGTAACATTCGCCTGTCCATTGAATATAGCGGTCTCCAAGTCTGCCATAAAATCGAGGGTATAAGTTCGAGCAACAATCGAGGTTGGAAGCCAAGTCCCCGGCTGGCGTGCCTGGGTAGGTTCATGCCGTGTGAAGGCTTTCAGAATAATAAGGAAGAGAATCGTTGAAGCTACAACAGTTGCCAATGGTATCATCCATTTGCGCTGTCGGCGGAAGTGTGAGGTAGTTAGCAGTTCCCTGTCGCTGGGAAACAGTGTTCCCCAGGAAATCTGTCGGCGCCCTCGATTTGTTTCCTGTCCGGGTAGCAGTGGATCCAGCTCTTGGGGGACATCCATGTTACGAACATTTTCTTCAGGGTCGCGACGGACTCGTTCGAGAGGGGCATCGCGAGATGCGTTGGACGACATTGGACTGAACAGCGCGGGGCGAGTTTGGGCGTGTTTTCTTGGTGAGTCAGCAGCGAGCGCCTCACTGACTTGCCCATTTCTTGGTTGCAAAACACCCCGATTTACGCCCTCCAAAGTATTTAAATTCATCAGGGATGTCATAATCCGAGCATGTGTTGGGGGAGCATTCTCCCATCTCTCAATATGGCAATAAACAGCAGGAAAAAACATGACAGGTAGGTTTAAATGTTTAGCCCTATATTGACTCCACAATATACACCAACCCCTCACAAACATCAGGACATTTACGCCTTTTGAGCAGCAGGCTTCTTGTCCTTTTGGAAGCCACGGAAGCGCTGGGGCGGGGTACGGTCACGACGACCCTCAACGGAACGAACACGGACAATCTTCGAGTGAATAGCACATGACACGCAGTAGTGCATCTTGATGTACAACTTGGGAAGGGCGTACTCTGCAGCCATATAGATATGAGATGAGTAAGACGAAGCGGATATGCTCCCCGGGCCCAGAATATATGTACATACCCTCGAAGACCGAAGCATCGGCCAAGTCACGGATGGCGGCCTGCTCAACCATGTTGCGGATCAAGAACCTCTTGATGGCCTTGTCCTTGGGAACGCAACGAGCACAGTTAGAGCAGCGCACGGGCTTGACGTGGCCACGGCCGTGCTTTGCGCGTCCGTTGTTCCTCCTCTTTTGAGTCTAGAGTACCCGGAAAAAGAGAAGGTTAAAAAAGTGAGCTACATATTCCCTTTCCCCATGCAATCGTTGTGTTCTCAGCCGACCCGCTGACCATCCTTTGTCCCGCACCGGTTCAGCAATTCGTTGTCGCCCCACATTCCATCCGACCATTTCCAGCCAGAATGATCTGCAGTACAGAGATCCATATAATGCGCTCAACATTTCCACTTCCTTTCCGCCAGTAGCCCCATATCCATTCGATCACGTCTGCATCCCCAAGTATTTCCCAACATAGATTCGCGCAAATGTCCACATTTCTCCACCACATGTCCACCGACGAGTCCGCCTCCCGGCACCTTGCCAATCATCCATCCATCCATCCAACGCAACATGAACCGGCGGGGAACCGAACGAGCAGCGGGCTTGCGGCGAAACGATGCGACCTGTCTCTAGAATCGATGGATGGATAAAACTCACCATGATGGATTTCGTCCAAGGACTTCACGGAAGGCAAAAGAGGAATTGGGAATCGAGAAAGGACGAAATTCTGGGTCGCGCTCGCCTTCCCCCTTCAGGCTGCAAATGGAAATGGACTGTGCCGCACTGTGATTGGATCATCATATCATGTGACCAGACGCGATCTTGCAGCAAGTTGCTTCTTAACGCGTCCTCCTCGTCTTTGGCATTGAGGAAATTTCGTCACAAAATGCACCCATTTATCTAGGGGATACTCCCAGCCTGGCATCAAAAGATTCCTGTGGATAGCTATGACTGATTTCAGGACCAAAAATGTGCCACTGGACTGGAGTAGGGTGCTCCAGTTCGACGTGGACGGGCTGTCTCAGCAGGTTAGTTCAAGTTGCTCTTTATACCTATTCCCGCGTGCTTGCTGATGTGTGTTTGTCGTGCTAGCATCCTGAGCAGATTGATAAAGAGCTAGAAGACCTATATGAGGTGCTGGTGGAAGCCCACTTGCGCCCAGGCGACCCGCAGGCAACACCCGAAAACCTGCTCCGCCTATTCCGAGTAACCCAAGCTGTTATGGAGTAAGTGCACGACGAAAGACTTATGTACCAGCTACGTAAAGGACGCATTTGGTGCGCACTTTGAAGGCACATAGAATGTCGCGTGGGGCAGAATGGTAGATTATGGACCACTCAATTTAGATCCCCACCATAGGAATAAAAACCTTTACTTGGTACAAGCGGAAGAGGACATACGCGCGCTTGAGGTGAGATTGGGCCGTAGTACACACACACTGCGGATATTGTTTGACCTATCGAGGCTGTTCAGACCCGAGTACAACAACAAGACGACGAGATGGACGGGTTAATGACCGGAGGAGACGCTTCATACGTTGCAGGTAGAACCACAGGCGATTAGCTATTTTCATAGACTTGAAATTGACTGATTGGTTAATCTGGGGAAAGAAATTCGAACTCTTCGGGGAGATATTGAAGACCTTGAAAAGCGGAATGACGCATTGACCAGAGATTTAGCTGAGGCTGAGGAGCAATTGGATGCTGAAAGGAGTACTATGAGGGAGATGACTGCGGTAAGATGTCATTTACACCAGTTAAAAATGGTAGTATGAACTCATGCATTGGTCGCACTTAGCAATTATCGACGGAGAGAGCGCGAGCATCCGCCCTTGAAGAAGCTGCCACCCGTATGAAGGCCGAAATTAAGGACTATCAATCCCAGATCCAGAACCGCAAAGACCGTTTGCAACTCAAGAATATGGACGAGGATCAGATCCGGAAGCAACTGCGGGTTGGCTTTTCCTCTTATTGGCCTATCGTCGTGACTAGATGGGGATTAACCCTCATTGGTCGAACATTGTCTGTATAGGAAAAGAACGGAGAGATTAACCGCTATCTTGCCGAGGTGGAACTGCTAAGTGCAGAGAATACGAGGCTTACTGACGAAGTTCAGACAATGTCTCAGGAATTGGAGGCGACAGTAACGGAGTTGGACAGGTGCAGGAACTGAGTTTCGAGACGAAATGCTCCCTATCTGACAGCTCACATTTCTATTTACAGGAAGGAGAGCGAACTGGAGGAAATTCAGCGCGTCATTATTGATAATGACAACACCATCGATCAATTGATCGACGAACGGGCGGCATTGCAGACGAAGCTCGAAGATTTGACCCAACAGGTTGAAACCGTGGGCTTTCAAGATGAACGCTTCCTTACCGAGCTTCAGGAAGAGGTGGAAAGTTACAAGCAAGCGATGCGGGATTCAGAGTCCGATGCCTCAGAAAAGGCCATGTTGATCCAGCGCTTGAAAGGCGACATCTTGAATTTGCAAGAGGAGCTGAAAACATATAATGTGGATGCGGTCAGCAAAGCGATGAGTGAGAAGGATGACATCATTGCAACATTGCAGGACAAACTCAACGAAGCTTATCACGATTTCGAGCTTTTGAGCATAGACTGGGACAATATTGATAAGGCTCTCTACACAAAAAGTGAAATTGACCTCGATTCTCTTCGTAGTCAATTGGAAACGGCGAATCAATTGAAAGAGAAACTGGACGCATATAAAGCTCGTCACAAAAAGAATCTACAGAAGATACGTGCCGTTGATGCCCAATTGGAGGAGAAGGAAAGAGAGTTGATTGGTCTAAGGGAACGGATCTCCCAATACGAAGGAGGCGTGTATGGATTGCAAGAAGCAGTCAAGGAAATTAAAGATTTAAAATTGCGGTTAAATTTACGTGACAAAGACCTGCTGTCCCGCACCCAACAAATCAACGAATGGGAAAGGCGGCTGGGAGACCTAATTGACGAAAACCAGGAATTGCGGCGCCTACTAGGAATGGATGAGAAATCTTCCGTGGATGTGACAAATGTCAAGCATATCAGAACTGTGGAACTCGAAAAAGCGCGGGCGCTTAACGAGCAACTTCAACAAGAAATCGACCGACTCGAGGAGGAAAGACTTCAGCTGAAAGCGAGTTTGCGCCTTCGTGCTATGGAACGAGGAGAACGGGCGGTCCAATTAGGAATGACGGCTGAAGATATGGCAGGTTCGGCACTCTGAGTGTGTGGACCGACCATTGATATGCTCATTCCCGATTGTTAGACGTTGATGACTACGCTGAGAAATTGCGAATCAAGAGAGGAGAAGTTACCAGCGGCCACGCTCCAACTGCTACGGTCATACATAGTGATCAACTTGAGAAGCTGGCTGTAGAGTTGGAGCGGGCACAGGTAGACGGAAGTGAAGCACGGCAGCAAGTCAAAAAACTTGAGGTACCATACCGGTCATGCACCTCTCCTTGTCTTGAAGAGCTGAACAGGACTCGCTTATTCCTGGGTTACAGGACGACATGCGCCGCCTCCAAAATGATAATGCAAATCTAGAGGCTGCGGTCAAAGAAGTTTCCCGTACCCTCATCCAGCTGCAACATAGCAATCAAGACAACTCGACGGAATCCCTGCTGTCGGAATTGAATGCTGTCCACAAGCTGGTAGACATCTTGGAAAAGAAGCAGAGAATCGAGAAAACGCGTGATTTGCTCGAGCTGGATGCTGGAAAGGACGTTCTCAAAGTGAACCAGGCAAGATCTTGTTTCCATTGGCGAGGTGCAATGAACATTTCTCTAAAGATGACAGATCACAGGCCTTGCGCGACGATTTGCAATCTGCTCGAGATAAGATTCGGCTAGCTCAGACAGAATTGGAAAACCTACGTGCGGAAATTAGGCAAATCCGGGAGGATCGAGATCATTGGAAACTGGAAGCGCAGAATCCTAGAAAGCGTGCTGTTACTCTACCAACCGAGCTGTCGATGGGTAGCGCTGAAGATTATAGGGCGCTAGTCGAGCAATTGGTGGAATGTATTTTGGAACTTCAGACTAAAGATGCGGCCCTAGAGCAGAGCAAAGCGGCCTTGGAGAATTATCGGGTTGGTATCATGAAGTTAATAACAAAGTCCACAGTGCCTTATGACACCAGCTTTGTAGGACTCATATGGTATGCTGGCCGGGCGGCAGCGCCAACTGTATCGGGATTATCAGAACCTAAAGCAAGAGAATGCGGAAAAAGCGGCAGCACTGGAAGCGAATCTACGCGATGCAGATGCAGCAAGGGAAGCGGCACAAACTCGCACGGAGGAACTCGAGACCTTGGTGGTCATTCTGTCGGCCGGATCGGATGAGTTGATCAAAAGCTCGCTAATTGAAGTGCAGCGGAAACTCATGGTCCTGAAGATTAATGAAAAAGCTTTGACCCGTCGATACTTGGCATTACAGGAGGTGGAAAGCGGGTTGAGAACGGAGAATGAGAGATTGAAGGTTGTCCCGACCGAAACTCAAAAAAAATCTGAGATGCCAGACTGACATTGTACTCCTTGTCCTACCAGAATGATCTTCTACTCCTTGACAAAGCTTCCCGACAACGTATTGGATATCTTGCAGCGTCCAAGCGCGAGGCAAAGAGTAAGGTCCAGAGGTTACTCTCGGAATTATCTGGTAAGTGTACGCCTAGCTCTGATGGCTGAAGAGGTCAGATTGACTCGGCTCATTCTAATCTGAATCAGAGTCGGTGCCACGTAGCGAACATACTCAGTTGGAGAATCGCTTGAATCTTTACGTCGCCAAAAGTCGGCAGCTTCTTGAGAAGGAACAACATTGGATCGGCGAAAGAATCCGATGTGAAGAAGATGTACAACGTGCACAAACATTACAGAGCAAAATGCATGTTGTTGAGCTTGAGTTAACGGAAGCCAAAGAGAAGGTATTGCATACCCGACATATATTTTGAGAACAGGCAAAACATTAACCATTGGCCATACGTTCGCGACGCTAAGGCTTCCAAAATGGAAGATGCTCTTCTTAAGGCGGCAGAAGTGCCAGGTCAGTTGTTGA